>NC_041389.1:592009431-592028525 GCF_002162155.2 Triticum dicoccoides | reverse complement strand
GCCCTATAGTGCCGGTTTGTGTCTTCAACCGGGACTATAGGTTAAGACTCTGTAGTGCCGGTTGGTGACGCAAACCAGTACTAGAGGTCAGACCTTTAGTACCGGTTTGTGTCACAAACCGTCACTAAAGGGGCTCGTGGGGCCCTGGCCTGACGCCAGCCTGCCACCACCCCTTTAGTGCCGGTTCGTGGCACGAACCGGTACTAAAGGTTCATTACGAACCGGCACTAATGCATAGCCATTCGAACCGGCACTATTTATCACATTAGTGCCGGTTTTTTTACAAACCGGCACTAATGTGCTTCACGTTTGACTCTTTTTCTACTAGTGGACCATGTAATGCACTATCAGTACAAGGAGAATCGGTACAGATGCTTCGTTTACGTTGCTGCAGAGGACCACCATCATCGCCTTCCTTACTCCTTTCCTTCCTCTTTCTTGATTTTGCCTTGTCAAGTCAAACCCACAAGAAAAAGGAATAAAATTTGCTCTTCAGAACTTATTGATGCATGATACTGACGAACACTACTTTCATGTGAGGCAGCCGCATGATAGGAGGATGGAATATGTATGAAAAACAGGACGGCGTGACATATTGACATGTATGATGTATAAAGTGTAAACTAAGCACAAGGTCCTTGAACTTGTTAGAATCGATGCAAGCTAGAAACCATATGAAAGATGAAACCAATATCACTCTGCCAAATTAAAAGGGTGCCCTAACAAATGTATTTGACCAAATTAGAAGCAATACATGGCAACAGGCTAGAAATAATATGCAATATGCAACCAATAAAGGTGACTCGTCGTAAGTGATTGATGCAGGATACAGAAGAGAGGTAGTTTCATGTAAGAACAAGGTTAACACATAGATGTAGTGTGTACCAAAAATAGGAAGGGATGTCATATTCACAGGTATAGTGTGTAAACTAAGCAGATGCAATTTACCCTAATTAGAAGAATTACAAGCTAGACACCGTATGCAACATGCAACCACATATCACACTACGAAGTTGGAGCAAAGCACCTGTGATGGTGGTGTAGGGGAAGTGTTGTCTTCAGGTACAGAGCAACGTCCAATATCTTCATTTAGGCTTGTTGTTTCTTGAGAATCATGTGGAGAGGATGAAATTGCATTCTTTATAAGAGTATTGCGTCTCATATTAACCCACGCGCGTGACTGTCACATCTTAAGCGATAGACGCAGGATACACAAGAACAGTAGTTTGATGTAAGAACATGGTGTGATAGGCAGATGAAGTATGTACCAAAAACAGGAAGGCGTGTCATATTCACATGTATAATGTGTAAGCTAAGGAGATGCAATTTAACAAATTAGGAGCATTGATGAGGGATACACAAGAAAAGTAGTTTGATGTAAGAACATGGTTAATAGAAAGACGTAGTATGTACCAAAAACAAGAAGGCATGTCATATTCACAGGTATAATGTGTTAACTAAGCAGATGCAATTTACCCTAATTAGAAGCATTACAAGGTAGACACCATATGCAACATGCAACCACATATCACACTACCAAGTAAGAGCAACTAGAGAGCAACGTTGACTATCTTCATTCAGCCTTGCTGTTTCTTGAGAATCATGTGGGGAGGATGACACTGCACTCTTTAAACGAGTAGAGCGTCTCATAGTAACCCACCCGGGTGACTGTCTCATCATAAGTGATTGACGAGGGATACTAAAGAACATTAGTTTGATGTAGGAACATGGTTAATAGACATATGTAGTATGTATCAAAAACAGGAAGGCATGTCATTATCAAAGGTATAATGTGTAAAGTAAGCAGATGCAATTTAACGAAATTGGAAGCAATACAAGCTAGACACCGTATGCAACATGTAACCACATTTGACAGTGTGAAGTTAAAGCAAGCACCTGGGATGGTTGTGTGTGGCAATTGAGATCATCAACTGCAGAGCTACGTTTACTGTCTCCAACTGCTGGCACTGCACCCGTTAGAGCGCTGAAACGCTTAGTGCTTATATTCGAATTACACTGGAGCGACTTCTGTCTTTTCTTTTCTGCATTCATCAACACTGCGTCAGAGTCTGAAATACCCATGCATAAAAAAACAATAATGTGTGTATGGGTGAAGTGTGTGCACAATTAGTACAGTGTAAAGGTAGCAGATAGCAGGTCGGTGAGAAATAAATGATGGGAGACATATGATAGCTCTACAACATGCATGGCGCATTAAATTACTACAGGATTCTATGAAAACAACAGTCGACTGAAAGCAAATAGGTCAGTCCATTTTTCTGCACCGCCCGATGTACAAAGAACGGGAAGATCGCCTTCATCTACCTCCAGCCAGTCAGTGTCGACGATCTTCCTCGAAACACCAGCGACCATCGGCCCAGTATTCCTCCCCTGCTTGCGCCCTCCCTCGACCTCACCGCACCGCCGTGCTTGGCACCGCCACCCCAGCCATCCATTCAAGCCCCGCCGACCTCCAGATCGGGCACAAGCAGCTCCTGCGCCCCACACCCCTATGATAGACACCGATGTGCCGCTTCTCCGGGGAACATGCGGACTAGGTGCTCCGCCCGCCTAAGCGGGTGCTGCTTCTTTTATTTGCGGTTCGACTGACCCTGAATTGAAATCCAGGCGGGCTACTGACCTTTAGCAAAGGTGAAATAGTAAAAGGGAGGAAACCTTGTGCATTTAGTATCATGAAGAAGATGCAGTAAGAAGCGATCAACCAGTTTCTTTCGTGGGATGAATACGGTGTGAGAGGAGACATAAGATTTGCACGAATAAGGGAAGAGGAGTACCTCTTTCTGCTGGCGGTGTTGTGTCCTCCTTCTGTTTTCTGACGATCTTGTTGTTCGCCGGAAACCAGAAGTTGTGGAGGACGGTGCATCCTTGGACGAACCCATGGCCAAGTTGTTGAGTGTGGTGCGATGGCCGTCTGTCAGCAGTGGGGAAGAAGATCCGAGGCGGCGAACGACGGCGTAGCGGGAACAGCTCCGGTGTGGTGGACGGTTGCGACAGTGGAGCCGCAGCAGTGAGGCGCAGGACGGCGTGGTCGGAGTGGTTCTGGTACGGCTCACGTTAGCGTCGGCGTCATGGAGGCAGCTCTGCCTCGGCTTTAGCTGCTAAGTCCTTGAGGGCGTTGCGGTTGCGGTTGCGTTGGACGACGACGTCGGGGTACCGGCTCCGGCGTGATGGAGGGGGGCGGCTGTGGATTGGCCGCTATGGGGTGGAGGACGGAGGAACCTGGGGTTTCGCGGCTGGTGGAGAGGGTGTTTTCACGCCCACGGAGTATGAATGGGGAAACGGAGGGAGGCGGGGAACTAAGGGGGAACAATGTTTCGGTTTGAGATGCGCTTGTTTGAAATTTGGGGAAATTTACAAACTTTGCGCCCATCTAAAATTTTGTACATATTGCGGGTTGGGGGTAGGACAGTCATGTCAGGTGTCCCAAATGTGGGCGGGATAGATTTCGGCCGAGCACATGGGTGTTTAGGCGCCCAAGGCGTATGAATGCTTCTCGGAGGCGGTTGAGACTGGCGTCTTGGTGAAGTTACAAACCTACCCCGGTTTAGACCTTTGGACATCGGGCCGATAGGCTACACATGCCAGAGTCAGGACAGTAATTTCCTACCACCAAAACATTAGTCTCGCACGGTTTCGGGTGACCAGAGGCCTATTTGGCGCTTCGTTCAATATTTGGGAGCAGAAGCATTAACGTTTTCGGTTCTCTTGAATTGAACTTTCAGGATTTGTCAAACTTCACAAATCTTTACTCTTGAAAATCCTGAAGCTACGATTATTTTGGAATGGAGGAGGTACATTTTAATATACATTGTACATGAGTATATATTAAAAAATATGCAACTTACCTCAGTTCATGCATGGTTCTAGGTATAATCTCCTTGGTTGCAAAAAAAAGTTAGGTATGCGTATGAATATATATAGCATGTTCAAACTCACAACAAAGATTGATGCCCCCTTTTACATTTGATTTACAAATGACATTATCTCGGGTTCAAATAGATGAATGCACTTCCTATGAATTTGAATCTTCGAAACCCCCTTTATGTTGAATTCGACATGTATTTTATTTCGTAGCTAGCAATTTGGAATGTATCCATGCAAGTGACAAATGTATAAAGTGCTTCACACTAACAACATGGAGTGCACTAATTAATGTTTATATATGAATTGCAAAAGCATCAATTGCCTATATATCAAACCACTCTCACTCTATGGATCGATAATATGAAATAAACACATGCACATGCTAGAATTCAATAGAGTATGGGTGTCTGATAGACCGATTTTCGTCCATACGCAAATTTGCAAAATTCATGATCTCATCCAAATATAATAATGCCATTTATATTTTAATTTAATGCGTAGAACCGCCTTTTACACGTAGATGCACTATGCCTCGCCCCGTTCTCACAAATGCATTATATATATCTCTCTATCTAACGCATAAGTGCACACACTTTATATGCATCGGCATTTCTCTTTCACACATGCTCACAATCTCTCTCAGGGTGTCGGGATGTCTCACGCACATGATCTCTCTCTGTTTCTCTCTCTTTCTGACTACTATGTGACACTCTTTTCACTAATCTCAGTTGGAAAACACTATTTCTCTCACATGCATATATACACATGCACGGTCTCTACTAGCCCTCTATACGCACATATATATGCCTACGTGTCTCCCGCACGCACATTATCTTTAGGCCTCTCTCACACACATTGCCCCCCCCCTACACACCTCTCTAATAGTAGTTGGCAGATATGATTTCATCATATCATTCGGTAGGATATCCCTGGCTGATAGGCTGGATGGTAATACGAGGCAAAGTTTTACCCTAGTTCGGATTGGACCCTTGCAGTTGAAGAAAGAGCCTACTCCTGGTACTGTATATTAGTGATAGGGGTGTGTACAAAGTACACGTGAATACCAGGCATTGTGTGTGTGTGTATACTATCAACGAACTAGCCCCCAAGCTTGTATAACATACTAAGGGCCTAGGGTTACAAATCATATATAGTCGGCTTATCACCAGTGGGGATAGAGTCCTCCGCGACTCTGGTAGCTTCGTGTTTTACGCCGAGTCCTCCACATGGGTCTCCGTATAACACATCTCGGTCCAACCTATATGTGGTGCAGGATGGAACCGACCCATGAGTCTTCATGTTCACCCACCACAACTAGGAATGATGTGCCCACCACACCACACACGCAATCGGCCACTAAGAAAATAAGCATATACAATAGTACAATGGTATCTAACTCATGATACGTCTCCATATTTTGTTGATGACACTGACGGACTTTGCATTTGATGCATGCTCCGTATTTTGTTGACAACACTTACGGTCATTGTATTTGAAGCGAAAGCACGATATGGTCACTGGACTTCATAATAAGCTCATCACGGTCACCACATACATTTTGTCGTGCTAACCAACATGTGGTTGGATGGTTAGAGGACAGTGGTTTCTCGAGCCCACCAAGGTTAAAGTCCCGGTGCTCGCATTTATCTTGTGTTAATTTCAGTATTTTCCGGCGATGTACGTTCAGTGGGAGGACACGTTCCACTCGACTACAAGGCACCTATGGTGACTTCGTAAAATCTCAAGATCATATATGTTGGCCCACTCTCTGAAAGGTGCTCATAGGGGTAGGGTTCGTGTGTGTGCGCCTATAGCGGTGATTGCTTGCGCGTATATATGAGCCCTTGCGTCTGTACCATGTTAAACAAATACATGTCATGATTATAGTGTCACTGGCTCACCCGTACAACTCCGTATTTTGTTGATGACACAATTAATTGACCAGTCAAACGGCACAACTAGTGTTGCACCATCGGGGCGCGTAACCGTGGGGCCCACCTGTTAGCCCGTATATGAAAGAAAGAAATGGTAGTTTGAGTCTGTACTGTGTTAATAAAATAGGAGTACATTTTAGGGTGATCATACGGTCATTGGCTCACCATACAGCTCCGTAATTTGTTGATAACACGATCAATTGACCAGTCAAACGGTCCACATTCAGCAGCGCACATTACCATAGGGCCCACCCGTCAGCGTGTATATGAAGGACATAAATGGTAATAAACTAGTGGTTGGTGGGTATTCGAAGTCGTGAGACCTCAGGTTGGCAGTCACCGGCGGTTGGGAGGGCGTTCATTGGGCGGTGGGGTGGGGATCCCCGGAGAAAAAGCTCGGCGCGGGGGGGGAGGGGGGCTAGAGGGGTAGCCGGTGCGGCGGCGGACCGGCGGTGGGGAGTGGTTTTGGGGAGGGTGGGCCGGCCGCGGGCGGTGGGGAGGGCGGTTCGGCCGGTGGTGGCTGGCGGCTCAGGGGGTGGAGTTTGATGATAAACTGGAGGCCCTTGATTTCGTATCCAACGGCTGGAAAATCTAATGACCAGAGATGAAAAAGTTAGTCGACTGACGTGTAGCCTCACCCCGCACGTACACATACACGCATGCAAGACACACACACATGTAGGCGTGCAACACTGACACGTACACATAACATACACACGCACGCATGCTGGCGTGCAACACTGACACGTACACATGCACTCACGAACACACGCACGTACGCACCCATGCATGCAACACTGAAACGCACCCTTGCATGCACGCAACACTCACATGCCTGCATGCACACATCACACGACTCAAGACACACGCTCAACCTATACGTGCATGCACCCTTTGTTAAGGACATGGATTGTTACGGGTATTAATCAATCTTATCTGTGATAAGCAGAACATTGATGTTTTCATCAGTCTTTATGAACCACAATCTATCGAATGGGCTATCAACATAGTAGGCTTAACTACATGAAAAGTATGACGTCACACTCAATGAACAATCATCGGTTTATCAAATGCCCGCTTCTGACCGCCCTGGCCCACCAAAGGTTCCTCTGCTGTGTGCTGCCTGCGTTGGGCCACTGACATGCAGGCCATGCACCCAAAGAGCCCACACATTAGTGGAAGAACGGCGCGGTGTCCTAGGTCACAGTCGAGGGCGCCACTCGCGGCACGCCCGGCTGAACACGCCTCCGTGCCGCATTCAAACGCCTCCATGAAACCCGCCCGTGTGGAAGCCGAGAAACCCACTCTGGACACACGTCCGTTCATGACCGGGCCGGCGTTAAACGCAATGCCAGTCGAGCTCCTCCCATACGCCGTCTATTTAATCTCCTATTTAAACGAGGCCAAACGCCGGCCAAGAATCGCACACCTCCGGCGCTCCCCTATCTCCTCCACCATTTTGTCCACTCTTGCAATGGCTTACGAAGAGTAGTTATTCCGCATCCAAGCCGGCTGGGTAGCCCGCCAGATACGAGCTATGCAGCTCGCTGATCCACCTCCCTCCCCTCGCCCGACGGAGCCAGTTGCCGCCCCAAGCTGGCAGGCGGTTCAACAACTCGCCGCTCCAGGCCAGCTCAACGAGGAGCAGCGCATGGGAGTCGTTGCTGCCGTCCATGCTGCCGCCTCGTACCGCATATCCCGTTTTTGTGGCCGAGACTCCCATGCTGGCGGCCGCGCCATGCAAGCAGCGACAGAAGCCGGGTGCGCGGAGAGCGACAAGTCGGTGGCGAGCGCCTTCACGTCTGTCGCCATCATCGAGAAGAAGTAGAACATGGGAGGCCGCCGTTGCTTGGGTCCCATGAAGGCCACCGCGGAGGCGACGCCGGCGTACATAGCAGGTGTCTTGCCGGATCCTTTTGTTGCGAGGACCTTCGTCGACCCCGCATGGGCTCCACGGAAGAGGGGAATGTTAGGATGAACTCGAGCCGGTGCCGCCATGGCGAAGTGGTGGCCGGTGATGAACTCGAACCAGTGCCGGCCACCATCATCTTTGGCACCAGCCAATGATATCAGTTGGGCAGTGGGGAAGCGAGCCGTCCTTTGCGCTGAAGCATATACCTCTGGCGCTCCCGGCAGTCCGGTGATCGTGCTGCCGGACATGAGGAACACAAATCGATCGGCGGGCGACCATTTAGGCCAGGTATTATATACCAGTGCTGTCCAGAACTAGCACCGCGTAGTTCATTTGAATGTAATGAAATCCGTCATGTTTGTGTGAAAACCCGGTATTTTATATGATTTCTGTCATTGTTTATATGAAAAATCAGTTTGTCTATGTGTTTGCGTGAATTTCGTCTGGTTGGTTGAGTTGCTGTCATAATGTGTGCGGCTACGGTTGGATGGCGTAATTTGCGGGTCGCCAGTCGGTCTGTGGGCGGCTCGGGCGGCGTTGTGGGACAAAAAAACACAGCTCGTGCGAGCTCGTCTCCAATGTGCGCGCTGGAGGATGCATGCCAGCATGAGCACCCGAGCCATTCCTCGTTCATCGGTGGCAAAGGCACCGGTGGACAAAAGGGTCACCAATATTTTGGCTACCCAGGGCAAGATCCAAACAGCCCCTCCCAATAGATTCAAATCCCTCGTTCGCCGTGGAATTTTGCCATGTGTTGTTTTCATGGACTAGCAAGATGCATGTGCATTGCACGGAACATCAAGATGCATTTTTTTACAAACTTCCGCATGCATGCAAGGGATAATTAATGTCCTCCTTTGCTAGTACCACAAGGCAAACACCATTAATATTGCATCGATTAGTGTTAGTGGCCTTGTATATCTGCAAATTGTAATTTTGATAGCGGCCCCTTGTATATAAAAATGGAGGGAGAAAATGAGAGATAAGGTGAGGAGGAATGGGGCGTGGTGGTGACTGGTGGTCGGACTGGGCGGAGGCATGGGGATGGACGGCGCATTATGTCTAGGTTTGTATCTCTCTCACACACACCCACGTAGGTGGGGGACGTGCACAAAGAGAAGAGGTGCACGCACGGCGCACGTACTCCCGTCTCTTTCCCAACCACACCCGCGTGGGTACACGGTGGAGCTCATTTCTGTATGAAAAAGGCAGCCCACGTGGTAATTTGGCACGTGTACTGGTTGTCCACTTGGTGGAGGGAGGATCGTCTACCACGGGTGAACAAACAAATTGCGACTTGATGCGTTATGTTAAATTAAAAAAAGAGGCAAACCATGTGGGGCCTACCTTAGAGGCTAGGCTCTATACACTGGAGTACTTTTGATGTGTCCCGTCAACTCGCAAAACGAGGAGAAACTTGCTTAGTATGCCGTCTCCCTCGCCCACGGGCGCGATGGCTCGCATGATGACGTGAAGCTGACTACTCCCTCCGGTCCTCTTTTGTTAGCATCTAAGACTAACCACAATGTATAGTAACATACACTAGTAACATACACATATCCCTAGACTATGTTACTACCTTCATAGTAGGTAGTAACATAAGTGTGGTAACATGCAAAGGTTCATTTATCAGGTTATAGACTCATATTGCATTCGGACATGTGATGTTACAGTAACTAGCTAAGTTACTATAACTGTCTCTTTCCTCATTGGCCCTGTTTGGATCCATGGGTTAGAGTTAGTTTGGGTTAGTTTGGACTCAACTAACCCAAAAGTATCCAAACAGGAGGGTTAGTTTGGGTTAGATGCATCTAACTCATCCAAAAAGTCTAACCCACCCAATAGGTGCTTATTCGGGTTAGTTCTTCTCGGGGCCATTAAAAAACACATTTTTCTCTCGCTCTTCCTGTAGCATATCCTTCCCCACTTCCCCGAAGCTTCTCGTCCTCTCCCTCCCTCCCTCTCGCACTGCCCGTGAAGGCGCCTTGCCGTATCCTGCTCCATCTAACCCTGCCATCCAAACACCTCTTTGGTTAGAGTTAGTTCAGGGTTAGTTTAGGGTTAGAATCTCACTGCCACATAAGCAAATTTGCTGAGTTGGACTCGATGTTACTACTGAAGTTACTCCCACTGTGACTAGTCTAAGGTGAAGCCAGTATACCAAGGAGCGATTGTTTCATTTGAAATTGGACAGTTCTATCCCTGATGTGCTACCGAGAGAGGCTGGGGTTAGTTTTTCTAGGCATGCATACCATTGGTTGAGCCTGCCCCACACCGGAATTCTCGCGCTGCATGCATCTCTCTCTCTTTCAAGTCTGCATGCGTCTCACTCTTCCATGCCAGCATGTGTGTCACTCTATCTGCATGCGCACGCCTTGGGAAGGGGCAATTGGTATGGGAGAGAGAGTTGGCAGTTACTGTGGCTGCACATGCAGTCAAAGCGGAACAGATGGGAGGGGTACCAGTGGAAAGAGCGGGGTAAAGAAGCTAAGGCGCAGAGCTTTGAGGGAAAAACTAAATCTTTTTAGGCGCAAACCAAAAAGGACCAGAGGGAGTACTACTGTACGACTTTACGCCCGCTCCCTCGTCCACGCGCGCGGTGGCTCGCAGCACGAGGAGAAAATTTTACTACTTCCTCCGTTTACTCCTCGTATCTACTAGTACGTACGTACTTTGGTTAGTACTCCCTCCATTTACTTATACAAGGCCACTATAAAAAAATACATTTTGCATCTATACAAGGCCACAAATAGTAATCGAGCCTTTCCAGTTTATGGCTCAATTTCAAAATCTCTCCAACCAAGGTAGACGGTGAGTGGTTGAATTAATTTTGTAGTTTGCACAGTACGCTCGTTTTTCTCAAGAAGTTATGTTTACCGAGGCATTAATTAGAACGAATGCATGAATGACCACTAAATTTCCATGAACATGTACATGCATTGGTTAGTTTCCTCTTGACACTGCTTGCGTCGGGTGATCTAACGCACCTCGAAATCCAACATGTAATGGTACTACTACTAGTATAGTAGAATTGAGACTTATCAAACGGAAAAACGAATGTTTTTTAGATGATCCCTATAAACCCTAGCGGGTACGTACTCCATAAAAACAATTTTTTCCAAAACTAAGTCGCTCCCTTTCATGAATTCTGTAGTATACTCCTCCGTCGATGCTCCCTTTCATGAATTCTGTACTTCCTGTCGCCGACATGTGGGACATATAGCAACCGGGTCGACGTGTCAAGCACCAAATAACAGTCCAGAACAGTAGGGGGGACGCACCCCACTCGTACCGGCCCAATAGTAGTAATGAGCAATGAGACGTCAAATCACAATGCCACACCTTCCCAGACGAACGAAGCAACCATTATTTCACACTTCGGTTCGACATCATCTCAAACCACGTACTAGTATTGCTTCTGCCTCAAGAGGGACACGCGCATCGCCTTGGTACATCATGACACGTGGTACCGCATGACAGGCCATGCTCCCCTGCCGATCGCTCGGTAAAATCACCTCATTTTTACTATACTTCCTCCGGATCGGTTTACTACATGGCATGCACGTCGTTCTAGGTTGAGAATTTAACTGGCTATATATATATATATATATATATATATATATATATATATATATATATATCTGTGTGTGTGTGTGTGTGTGATGAACAGTACGCTAGCCTTTTAAAAAATGTATACTTTTGTACAGTAGTACTACCTCCGGCCTGGTTTATTAGTCCCCTATGTAGTTTGTGCTAAATTTTGACCAAAGATTTAACTGACAAAATGTCAGTGCATGTTAACAAAAATTATAACGCTGGGTTCATATTCGAACATAGTTTTCAAATATATAATTTTTTGTGACATGCATGACCATTCTGTTAGTTAAATTGATGGTTAAAATTTGGCACAAATTACAATGAGGACCAATAAACTAGGACAGAGGTAGTACTCCACTATCGATGGATTGCGCCATGGAGCCAAAATTGATTTTTTTTTAAAAGATGGTACATATAGAGAGCGCTCGTCGCCAAATTATGCATATAGTACTATTAAAAAAGCTAGTACGTGCTTAATTGGGGTGCTAAATTCTATTAAAGAAATACTAGTACTAGTATGTACATACTGAAGAGTTAAAGTAACGAGAAGAAACATAACATAGTTCTGCTGGAGGCTCAGCACAACACACCCCTCAAATTAAACTAAGCACACCTGAAATTAAACTACACAACTAATCCGGTAGACACTGCATTAGAAGTTTAGAACCACCATAATGCAACGACACTGCTACCTTACTTGGAGTCCTCGTCCACGTCCTCGACTTCGTCCTTGTCCCTCTTCCTCTTGGCCGATACTTCTTTGCTTGAACCGCCAACTTGGCTGTTGCTCTTCATCGAACCCTTGTAGATATTGAAACAAAGGTAGCCATCCATTGCAGCGTACTGGATGTGGTCTATATCTAGTGCATTCCGCTGCCATGCATGACAATGAAACGTGTATGGAGGTTTCTCTAGTTTACCATACGAAGGATGAACCATGGCTCTTGCCAGAGTCAGCATTGAAGGCTGACGAGAGGGCACCATCGATTCTTCTGGAGGTCGAAGGGGTTGCCTATAACGAGGCCTATCCGATGCAGGACTTCTTTGTCGTTCTAAAGTCTACAGTAACGAATTTGACTGTTTTGTCCTCGAGGAAGTTCTTAAAATCCTAGCACTCAACATCAGCATGGCATATGTGGTAGACCAAGCAAACATTATGTACGCAAACCTGGATCACGGCGGGCTTCTTCCTCTCTTCGTCCTTTAGATCCTTCTCTCATCCCACGACTATGGTGTACTCAACATCTAGCCCAGCGACCCACTCATCATGTGAGTTTTCGAACATGCGTTTGAAGCGAGAAAGGCATCCTTTCACCGTCGCGGAAGTACGGGTGTAGATGATGTCGAACTCATCGTCGGTGATGGTTCTAACCTTGTACTCACCGCCGATCAGGGAGATTTGGGACGCCATGGATTTGGGAGGAGGGTTAGGATTAGTGGAACTGCCGTAATGTACTAATGTGAATGGATGGGACGACTAGGAGCGAACCGCCGTAGTATTAAAGGATGTGCGGGGACGAGTAGGAGCGAACTACCAGCGTGCGAACGGCAGGGTAGTGGCTTTCCATTCTCCCATGATATGGGCTTCCGAGAGCCCTTGGATCTGAGATCGAATGGTTGCATGGCGTGATTCTAGACCTATGGGTGAATATCCTATCCTGGAGGGTTATTCTTAAAATTTTCAGCAACTTAGCATGCGACCGTTTGATCTCAGATCCAAGGGCTGCCAGCAGCCCGTATCATGGTCGCGCCTACCACGACCATTGCGTTGCTCGCGCGGTCGCGCCCTTGGAGATTTAACACGATGCGTTAGGCTATCTGATGTTGGCATGTCATACATAGTCATCACTTAGTCACTCATACTATAACAAGGTTGGATATAAGTGTTTTTTACTCCTCTCTATCTCTTTCTTTGTACTCCCTCCGTCCCATAATATAAGAACGTTTTTGACACTAGTGTAGTGTCAAAAACGTTCTTATATAATGGGACACGGGGAGTACTAGTATTTATTGCATTTGCCAAGGAGTGACCTCTTGCAATGAAATGGTGTTGCTAAGTTTGCTTCATTTGATTAGCTATAGACTCAAGCGCTTAGCACCGTTTCTTCCTTGGGTCACCAAACTAGACTCTCTCTTCTTGATTAACTTGCCACATCAGACTTTATGCCTATGTGGCAAGCTTAAGCACCAATAGGAGCAAGTAAGTACAATAGTGCGCTTTACATGGCATTGTTGCATATGTGGAGGAAAGAGAGACAAGGAAAAAGTGGAGAAGTGGGCTCTCATGCAAGAGCCAGCCTCTACTACTACATGGTGGAGCATTGGGAGAGGCACCTATGTGGAGGTGGTCAGGAATTGGGAGACTCACGCCGGTCATAGCGCCGCAGTTAAAATGATAATGGCAAGTCAAATCATGGGGCCCCACCTGTCTAGCAGTAACTCGCTGTCAAATCACACAACCCTACATTTGCAGCAGCCTACTCCCTCATCTTCTCGCGTCTCTGTCGAACCGACTAGGCGGAACTGCCCCGCCTACTGCGCAGGAAAAGCCCCGCCCTCGACTTTTAAATACAACTACTCCCTCTGTCTAGGTGAGTAAGTCATCTTACAAAAACCAAATAATCCCAAAATACTAAGGCGCGGTGCATTAACTTCTACCTCGTTTCTTGTTTCTTCACATATCAACCAATAAGAATGCAATGATATACTTTTTGTGACATAGTAACTCATATTTAGTTAGTCAAATGGATGACCTAGAACTACGTGCAGACCCTATAAACCAAAACGCCTACAAGTAAAAAACCAAGACGGAGAGGGTAGTTCAGCACGTATCTTTTTAGATCAATATAGTCGGGATTCACCAAGGAGCAAAACCAAGTGGTAGGCTGATCCTGTCGTGTTGGCGTAGCAACTCAAGCAGGGTCAGTCCGCACACGAAATGGTGACACACTTAACAGGACCCCTTTGGCAGACATGTGGCTCATGCACCGTCTTGTTCCACGTGTGATGCACCAAATTACAGTTCGGAGCAATGGTTGGAATTGGAGGCACCCCGGTCGTAGCGCCGCAGTAGTAGAAAATGAGCGATGAGGGGTCAAATCACAAAGCCCCACCTTTCCTGCATTAATCTAGACGGACGAAGCAACCATCATTTCATCTAGTGCGCAAGAGCATAAAGAAAAGAGAAAACAATGATGCGTGCGGCAGCTACCTAGGGCACCCTAGGGTAGGGGTCTCCATTACAGATCCTTTTTTTTGAAAGTGCCTCCACTACAAATCGGCTTCTCCCTCGTCCTCTTGAAGAAAACCAATGATGAGTGTGGCGGTAGGGTTTGTAGGAGTACTACGGCGTGCGGGGCCACGTTGTAGTAAACGGGTTCGAGTCGACGCCTTAAATATGTGTTCGGGGACCAGTGGAGATATAGCACGTACAAAAAATTGTGGACGTAGGTTCAACCGAAAGGCAATGATGTATGGGCCCTGCATTTTGATATACCCGGGGCCGCATGAAATTTGCTACTCTACTCAAAACTAGTAAGGTACACATGTATTGAACGCATGAGATTTCGAAACCAAATTATGAATAAATACATACTATAGCATGTAAAGCTTTGATTCATATATGCATGATGTAGATGTTCGTTTAGTTCTTATAGTTCATCTCATTCAAAATCAATTATTTTTATAAATATGTTAAGATTCATGGGGTTGTGCATTGTAAATCATAAAGTAAAAAACAAATAATGGCAATTCATTTAGAAAAAATAATCAATTATGATACAGAAGATTCTAGAACAAAGGAGAAGTGCTTGTGTTTTGAGGTTTGTGCATTATGCTTAAGTTCAACCATGGAGTCTTCTAAATTGTACATGTGGCATATCTGGTGGAATGTTGATGATATCCAACGGCCAGTAGTGCTCGGATTTGCCCATCTCTGCACTGTCGGGTTAGCTTCATCCAACGACCATCTTTCAAAGTTATTGGCACACTATATAGTTCTTGTGCCATAGTTGCATGTTTTGGAAAAAAGCAACTAGTGGGTTGTACTATCTATTTAGAAATAGAAGATGTATACATGGAAGTTGTAGGGAAAGAGATGACATGGAGGATCTCAATTCCTATGAGTAGGGATTGGAAAAGAGATGTCATTTGGTTCACATCGTAGGAACTTTTCTATTGAATCTAGAGATGACATGTATCTCAATTCCTATGAGGAGGGATTAGTAAAGAGATGTAATTTGGTTCATATCATAGGAACTTTTCTATTGAATATACGCTAATGTTTATTTTCCTTTGAAATTAAGGGAGTATAGGAATCCATTCATATGAACCAAGTGGCTCTAAAGCTATAGAAATGATATCATGTTTATTTCCTTTGAAATGTAGAGTATATGAATCTATTCCTATGAACCAATTGGCTCTAAAGGAAAAAAATCCTATAAAAATCATATCATATAGAGTTCCTATGATATTCTTCGACACTAAAGGATGGTTGAAATTGCTGCGGGTGATACGATGGTCTTTCTTTGTAGACTGCTCACCCATCTTTATAGTTACCTCTCGAAGATGAATGAAATGATATATACAAGGTATTCTACATGTGCAATTTGGTACACGAAAACTCGGTAAAAGTTTGCGAGGGTTTAATTTTCAATAAAGCTATATGCACTTCATTTCGGAAGGGAGGGAGCATACGGCAGTTGCTAACACTCACGTGGAAGATTTGTGTGTAGGAGGAGTGGCTGTTCTGTTAAATGACATGGCAAAACTGACACTGTCGGATGCCGATCTAACGGTTCTTACGGCGTTCGTCAGGAAAAGGCTTGTGGCGAACGTTTGTCGGATAATGATTTACGGACACATGCATTGCATTGATATGTGCCCCCCTCTCTCTCACGCACACGCACCCTCACGAGTCACAACTCTCCCGAGTCCTCTCGCAGACTCGCACGTGGCACCCATCGTCTATCTGCAGGTAGACGTCACGCACATATGTGCTCTTCACACCCTACCCTCAGAACTTATAAAAAACAAAAGACGGCGCACACATTTTATTTTAGCTCACACATCACACACTTATATTATTACTCTTGCGGCGAACGTTCTTTGGGCATAGTATATATTGTACTCTCACGAAGAGAAGCGGTGCACGCACGCACTAGTTCTCTCACACCCACTCGTGGGTACACGTAGGAGCGCATTTCTTTGAAGCCGGTACAACAAAATCACTCCACTATATATAAAAGCAGGAGCCTTAGCGCTTGCTTTACTAGGGTTCCTCTCGTTCACTCTCTCATGCTCTCCAGATCTAAGCAAGACATAGGTGGCCACACTCTCTCTCTCAGCTCACGGCTGGTCACAAATCCGGCCGGACAACCTCGACCGGGGCAGGGGGTGTAGGTGCATCGTTCACGCTGTTGTCGGCGGTGAGGGAGGAGACCAACGGCTGCCCGCGCATCCCGATCGGCGGCCGTGTCGTTCTCTCCGAGAGAGCGCCGGCTCGGGAGGGCCTCCGACCCCTTCTTCCTCCCTGCGGTATTGTGGCAAAGATGCGGCCTCCCGACGCCGTCTTTGCCACAAGCCGACGACCCTTAGGTATATATTCCTTCGAAACCTGCCTTGCTCTACTGCCCCAGCTCTTCCCCCTTCGTGTGGATCCTTTTCTACTTCCGTCCGCTGTTCCAAAGCCACCTAGACTTCTACTATTATTAGAAGTAAAGCTAGTTCATACAGTCAACTCAAAGCGTTGGTTCAAACAGGGAAGAAAGTGGGAAAGTTGTAGCATGAATCTAAGACTTGGTTTTAAGAGGAAACGGGAGAAAGTAGTAATATTTGTCACTATTTAAATAACCGTATTTTGTATTTGCGCAAACAGGGATGTATGTCTCCATATCGTTTCGGGATGTCTGTCTCCGTATCGTTTCTATCCGCGCAATCAAAAGCACACACCTCAATTTTAGTACAACTGCGCAAAATGAGATGGCTATCCCTCGTTGTCGTCGTCTAACCTCCAGTCTTCAAGGTATTCCTACATTGGTAGTAACTAAGGTAGAATGACCAACGCAATCTAAAAGAAGCTGATTCGTACATTTTACTTCCTGATTGCAGTGCAGGGATGAGCAAAAACAACTGCATCCTAGCCTGGAATGCACTTTCTGCCAGTTCTTCCATGGACCGAGGACTAGCTGGCACGGCTGCACGGCGGTTTTTGGACAGGTGCGCGGACAAGAGGCATTGTGGTCTGCTTATTTCTACAAATAACGGTGCTTAAATTTAGTGGAATGCGCAAGCATTTCGACTGGTCAGTACACTGCATGGTTCAGTTCAGCATTCCAGCTGAGACCACAATTATAATTGGTTATTCTGGAATGAGAGAACCTAACCCTGGATGGTGCCAACAAGAAAAAACCAGAGTGAACTCCAGGAAATTTAAGCCTGCCGGGAGGCCCTTTGCTCAGAGAAGCCTTGATTGTTTTTTCTGATTTGTAAACCTTCTCACAACTTTGTCTTTTGCTGTGAACCAGTATATGTTTGTTATGTTCTATGAATCATTGAGATGTATAAAACTGATTAACTTGTGTTTTTCAAGATTTTTATGAAGACGAGTTTAATGTGAGTGTTCCACATGAGTGCTGGACTAGCGTTGAATGTTTGGAATTTATTACATTGTGGCCTCAATTAACTGCATGAACCACTGTAACAAGATACATAGTTGCTTATATGTCAGACAGCAGATATTTGATTGTTAGCTGGTCGATAGCCTAGTGTTGAAGCGAGCTGAGCCAATGTGTCGTGTTTTGCACAACTGCTTACAAGTGGGGTAGCACCAACAGTGTTCACAAGTACTACTTATGTATACGTCGGCGCACGGTTCTCGAACGAGTGCTCTATTTCATCAAAACACACACTGCTCGTATGATAAACCGTGACAACTTATGTCTTACCATGCCATATTCATGAAAAAACTAGTGAGGACGCATCTGTTTCGGCAACAATTACGATGGTTCTCACATGATTCACGGGCACACAAAAGTAGCAGCAGTTCCCATAGACGGATTCAACCAGAGTACTAGCCCCAGAGGGGTCGATAACAGGCAAGGTTCGGATAATTAGACACAATCCAAACTACTATTAAACACTAGCTGGGGCAACTATTTCATGCCTCGATCTAATTTGGGCTGGACACAAGACGGACCTTGCCATGAACATCATCGAGGACGTCCCGCGGCAGCTCAATCCTGTGAACCTTCATGAAGACAACCTTGTGGCCTTGCCACTGATAAACTTGTTTGTGGAGGCATGCCACGTCATCTTCCTGCGTAAGCTTGACAAGAACAGTATGCCTCACAAACGAAGGAGTAGCTTTGAACTTCTTGTGCTTCAGTACACCCTGGACAACATGCCTGACAACAGTGAGGCTGGAATACACCTCTTCATTGGCATAACCGCAAATGGCTTCCAGGATCCAACAGCCTAAGAACTCTGTTTTCCGAGTGCGTATATTCAGGTCGTCCGCCTCATAGCGAGTGACATGCACAACCACACAATCCTTGTCTGCATCAGGGCTCTAACTGAAACAGAAACAAATCTGAATTACTTTTCAGTATAAGAAACACAAGTTATTTAAACCACTATGTATAGCATGGCATCGAAGCTAATAAAATTTTGCATTATTAATCACCACATACTTCCTTTTCTAAAAAAATCACCACATACTTAGATGAAAAACCACAATCGAGATCGGCAAAGAAGGAAATCACCTTGGG
>NC_041389.1:591974006-592009227 GCF_002162155.2 Triticum dicoccoides | reverse complement strand
AAACGGGGCGTTGACCATCTCAGTAGTGGCCGTGAGCGTATCTGGGGTCGGCTCGGTGGTTGCCTCCATCTTCTTGGAGCTCTCTGTCTCGTGGGGATCGGCCTCCCGCGTCTGCTCCAATATCGGCAGATCTTTGCCTGGTTCTCCTTGGTCCATCATGAAACTAACTAATACTAGGAGACCACTGAAAGGAAAACACAATCGCAATGACAATGAAACAAAAAAGAGAGTGAGGATCGGTTACTGCTTTGCAAAAGTTCTTTTTTTTCTCTGAACAAAAATGTACCAACATCACGGATCTGCTTACCTTCCCTTCGTTGGGAGAGAAGAACAGTGGTAGATGTGAGTGTTGCCTTTCTTGAAGACGGTGAGGGAGAAGGGGATTCAGCGAAGAGTAAAATGATGGTTGCTTCATCCGTCAAACTTAGACTGCGGGGAGGTGGAGTTTTGTGATACAACGGCTCGTTACTGCCGCGCTATGACCGGGTTGACTCTCCGCCTGCATACTGCCTTCTAATTTGGTGGATGGAATTTGGGCCCGCGCGCTGCATGGCCTGCATGTCGGTGAATAGAAGTAGAATGGCATTCAATAGAGGGAGACGTTTCAATGACCTAGGAGGAGCAAGAAGCGGTAGAGTGTCTCCACTGTACTAGTAGTAATTCTTTTTCTGGGTAGCTGTAGAGTGTCTCCACTATACTAGTAGTAATTGTTTCTATGGGCCCAAGACAAAACAGATAATCCACACTAGTAAATAGTAAAATCAATTCAAAAGGCGCTACCCACACCCAGCACACCCCCCCAAAAAAACCTGGGTGCTCTTATTCCTCCTCGCTCCCACCCACCTCACGTCAGCTCGCTCCACTCGTACTCCCAAATTCCTCGCCTCACTCCTACAGAAAACCCCAGCTCCCCTTCTTCCTCACTCCTACAGAAAACCCCTAGCTCCCCTTCTTCTTCGCTCGCACTACAACTAGGCTCGTCATTCGTTACTCTGCTCAAATCCGTGAGCGCGACGCGACGCCCTCGAGGAAAATGGAGTCAGCTGACCCCAGCGCCAAGAAGATGAGGCTCCCGCCAGCGGCGACGCCTGTTGTAGATCCCGCACCCGGCAGCGCGGGGAGAAGCGGCGACCCCGCCCCCACTGGATCCCAGGAACCCGTAGAATCTCGGGTGGACCGCATCAGCGATCTCCCGGACGCCGTCCTTGGGGAGATCATCTCGCTTCTCCCCACCAAGGATTGTTGTCGCACCCAAGTCCTCTCAATTCAGTGGCGCCCTCTATGGCGCACCGTGCCCCTTAATCTCGACTGTCGTCAGCTATCTCTCTTCAATGATTTTTAAATCCCCAGAGCCATCATCTCCTCCCACCAGGGCTCCATTCAAAGCCTATGCATCCCGTCATGCTACCTGAGCAAGCATACCATGCCCTGCATGGTGGACGCCTGGCTGAAATCCCGTGAATTCACAGAACTACAGCAGCTTGAGTTCTACTACTCCCCTGGAAATCACATACCACATACTGAACGCCATGAACTTGTGCCCTCAGCACCGATGTCCATCTCGCGGTTCTCCTCCTCTCTCCACACCGCCACCTTTGTGCTGTGCTACCTACCAGACAATCTGGTACTAAACCTTCGACTCCCATTTCTCAAGAAACTTTCACTTGTGCGGGTTCGTATATCGGAGGCCTCATTGCACAGCATCATCCACTCCAGTTGCCCTGCGCTAGAGTGCTTGGTGCTTGTTTTCACAGTTAGAATCGGTTGTCTCCAAATAAAGCCGCCTAACCTTGTAAGAATTGGAATTTCTTTTGACGGAAGGCAGCTCATCATCCAAGATGTCCCTTCACTTCAAAGCTTGATCCTTGATTCTAGTTATTCACCTTTGCAAATAACCGTCCTCTCTGCGCCTAAACTGGAGACCTTGGGTGTAATACATGATCTCTGTGCTCATTTCAATATGGTATTTGGCTCCACAGTTCTTCAGGTACTTTATATTATCATCTACACTTGTAACCATAAGTTGCATTTTAAATTTCTGCGCATAATTTATATATCATCTTGGAGTACACATTTTGTACTAATATTATGTTCTATGCTCAATGAAGAGTTTCTCCATGGATGGCCTATCAATGGTGCTGGATTTTGTCAAGATCTTATATATCCAAATGAATAGTTTTGATCTGAACAAGATTATTGGCTTGCTGCAATGCTTTCCATGTCTGGAGAAGTTGTATATAAAGGTGATAATTCCATGCACATTGGAAGCCCGCATATAGTGTACTAGAATTAACTGTTCAGTTGTTGCTCTCTCGACGCTCTTCTTTTAGACCTTAACTATTTTCAATCTTCATGTCTATTTAGGCAACAGGACAGGGTAAGAAAGTTATAACCAATCGGTGGATTCGTAAGCATCGGGATTTTCTCACTTCTCATGAGATTCGATTGAAGACAATAACACTAGAACGATATGTAGCCAACCGTGCAAACACAAGATTTGTCACATTCTTCCTGCTGAATGCGAGGTTACTATTGTCTATCAGGCTTAAGTTTATCAGCAGCATGGTTTTGACGGATGGGTATGTCGAAGAGCAAAAAAGGAGTTTCAGGTGGGAAAAAGAGCTTCTGAACATGCCGGGCTTCTATTTACAACATATTGTGGTCATAATCCAGTAAATTTTACGACCCAGGATGTTCATTCTATGGACCTGACCGATCCATCTGACTGTGACTGTCAAAAACAGTGTTGGAGTTAGATGTTGTTGCCCTTTTCAATCTGGTTTTTTTGTAAACTTGGTGAACAATCAACCCTTGTGCTTTTGTACAGTTTGTAAGCTAGAGTTAGATGTTCCTCCCCTTTTCAACTCGGCTGTGACTGTCATATTTTCTTTGAAACAAGGCAAATGGCTTGCCATTCGTTTAATTTAGAGTGAAATATTGTAACAAATCACAACCAAGGGAAATAACATCACTCACGCCGGTTGCTTGAGCTCACTGTGCATTACAGAAGCCAAGTGATTCGCCCCCACCAGCACCCACAAATTTATTTCGAACTAGCACATCAAATGGGCTGTAAATTTTCATAGGAAAGGCTGCATGACCGTGACAGATTTGGATTCTGACATTTGGGACCCGCGAGGAAATAGCCTATCCAAGGTGGTGTCGACTTACTAGCCAGTCAACAAACGATTCTGCCTACCACCTGTTGGATTGACATCCAACATCTGTCGTGTATCTTCTATCTCTAGTCTTCTTCTTCCTCCAGCCGCCCAAACCAAACCACCCCGTCGGCTCCGCCTGCTCCCGCCTCCCATGGCTGGTTGCGCCTCTGCCGCCCTACCGTACGTACCCTCCAACGTTGGCCAGTCCCTCCCTCTATTCCCCCACACGTCCTGTTATTCTCTGACGATGTCAGTCCCAACACGCATCCATGCCTGAACCAGTCAACCCTCATACTCCCCTCCGCCTGCGACTGGACCGGTGCATCTTCAACGGCTCCTATTCGTTCTGTCCGAGGCCTCGCCATTGTCCTCCACCTTGCAGCCTTGGTTCGCTCGCCTTGCACGCTGCACCGCCCTCTTGCGTTGTCAACGTCGTCAACAACCGAGAGGAACAAGGAGATGACTGTACGTGGAGAGGATGACAGTAGGGACCCACCAGCGTCATGGCAGTATGCAAGCAAGTGCCTCTATAGTACAAGCCCAAAAATATGGTTCCTCCTAGTCCTAATGGTTGGACATCTGGGGCTCATGCCATTGTCAACGTAGTCAATAAACGAGAGAATTACACTACGAGCGGCTAACACCAGGGATCCAGCAAGTCGCGCAGTTTTTTTTGAGGAACAAGCAGTTGTTATTTATACTAGTTTTAGCGATGGACCAGGGTAACAATGGGGCTGTGCGGGGGTTGTGGCCCGTCTAGCCAGGGTTTTATTTATGTTTACCACATCATGAGCCCAGTTGTGTTTTTTTCTTGCTGAAAATGGCTAGCCCAGTTCTATTTTTTTAAAGAGATACCCAAACAAGGCCTACTTGCTTTATCGGCCCTGCTGGGCTGCAAATCTTTCAAGACGATGAGAGTTTCATTCGGTTTGCCCAGAAATGGCCTGTACATTTTTAAAACACATCAAACCGAGAATTAGTTTCAATTTTTTTCATTACAAGATCTTAAATTCCATTGATTTTTATGCATGGACAATTATTTGGATTTTATATTTATATAAATTATTTTTCAAAATAGTTTGAATGTGAATCGATATTTCTGGATTAAAAACAGTTGACTGCACCGAAATATGCAAAATTCCGTATACTTTTTAACCGTGGCCACAATATGGGGTGTAATGCTAACAAAAATAAGATGGGCTCCAAAAAAAATCTTAAGAATTAGCAAATGGGCTGTAAATTATTAGAAATAATGCCAGATGGGTTGTATGCTGTTTTCCACATATTTGAGGCTGACTTGTGCGCCTACTATAGGTTGACGCGTATGCTTTCATAAAAAAAAGGTTGACGCACACGCAACGCCCTGTCAACTTAGTCAACACACGAGAGCAGTGACTATTGGATGTCCATCCAACGACTGTCGTGCTTCTTCAATCTCTGTTCTTCATGCTCTAACCGCTCAAACAAGCGCCGGCAGGACTGCCTGCTCCCTCCTCCCGCGGTCGGCTATGCTGCCACGCAGGCCTCACGGCCCCACCGTACTCCCATCGCTGGCCTAGCCATCCCTCTACTCACCCACACATGTTGTTATTCTCCGGCGACGGCAGACAAACCAGTAAACCCTCATACTCCTCCGCGTGGGAAACAACTGTCGAGTATTCCCTGGCTCCGTGTCGTTCCCTTCCTAGGCCTCGCCGTCCTCCACCGCCCTGGTGCTCTCGGCGCGGCCTGGTCAACGTGGTCAATGAACGACATCCATCGGAAGTGGACTGTACGTGGAGAGGCTGACAGCTGGGTCCACGGCCGCACGCAAGGAAATGCCTCCTTATTACGCGCAAAATAATGATTCATCCACCTGACAGCTAGGACCCACAGGAAGGGCCTCTGTATTTCGCAAAAAAAATGTTCCACCCGCTGACAGGTCGGACCCACCAGCTATATCTTTGCACGCAAGGAAGTGCCTCCTTATTACGCCCAAAAAAATGAATACCCCCTGCTAGCTGGGACCCACCATATTGTTGGGCTGACTTGTGGGCCTACTAAGTTGACGGGGACGGAGGGCTTTGTTAACTTAGTCAATACTCCAGTGACCGTATGATGTCCATCCAACAGCCATAGTGCTTCTTTAACCTCTGGTCTTCTTGGTCCAGCCGCCCAAAGCAGCGCCGGTCGTGCCGTCTGCTCCTGCCTCCCGTGGCCGGCTGTAGTACCGCCTGCTCCTGCCTCCCGTGGCCCGGCTCCGCGTCGTCCCCTTCCTCGGCCTCGCCGTCGTCCACCGCCGTGGTGCTCTCGGCGTGGCGTGGTCAATGTGGTTAATGACCGACTTCCATCAGAAGAGTACTGTACGTGGAGAGGCTGACAGCTGGGTCCACGACAGCCGCAAGGAAGTGCCTCCTTATTACGCGGAAAATAATTATTCCTCCACCTGACAGCGGGGACTCACCGGACGGTCCACCAGTATTTTGCGAAAAAAATCGTTTCCCCCTGACTACTGGGACCCACCGGACGGGCCATCGTATTTCGTGAAAAAAAACGTTCCCCCCACTGTCAGCTCTGGCCCACCGGAAGTGCCTCCTTATTACGCACAAAAAAATGAATACTCCCCCGGCTAGCTGGGACCCACCTTGGTGGGAGGCTATCTTGTGGACCTACTAAGTTGACGGGGACGAAGGGCTTTCTCAACTTAGTCAATATGAACGATTCTAGCTCCAGTGACCGTATGATGTACATCCAACGGCCGTAGTGCTTCTTCAACCTCTCGTCTTCTTGCTCCAGCCGCCCAAAGCAGCGCCGGTCATGACGCATGCTCCTGCCTCCCGTGGCCGGCTGTGCTGCCGCGGAGGCCTCACCACCCCCTACTATTCCCACCTCTGGCCAGGCCCTGCGGCGACGGCAGCCTCACACCACAGCCGAACCCGTGAACCCTCGTAATCCTCTCCGTGCGGGCTTCCACTTCCGCGTCTTCCCCGGCTCCGCGTCGTCCCCTTCCTAGGCCTCATCCTCGCCCACCGCCGTGGTGCTCTCCACACGGTGTGGTCAACGTGGTCAAGGAACGACTTCCATCGGAAGAGTGCTGTATGTGGAGAGGCTGACAGCTGGGTCCACGGCCACAGCCCAATTTTTTTGTGATTTGTCAAGTAAGTCAATTTGTCAGGCCAGTTGGGATGCAAATCTTTCAAGACGAGGAGAGCTTTCATTCGGCTGGCCTAGAAAATGGCCCATCAGTAATGAGAAATGGGATGTACATTTTTAAAACACATCAAACCAGCAATTAGTTTCAAATATCTTTTTTTTCATTTCGAGATTTTAAATTACATTAATTTTTATGCGTGGAGAATTTGTTGGATTTTATATTGATATACATTTATTTTTAAAATCAGTTTGAATGTGAGTCGAAATTTCGGGATTAAAAACAGTTCGGACCGCACCGAAATATGCAAAATTTCGTATAATTTTTTAACCGTGGCCACGGTATGGGCTGTAATGCTAACAAAAAGAATATGGGCTCCAAAAAAACCTTAAGAATTAGCAAATGGGCTGTAAATTATTAGAAATAATGGCAGATGGGCTGTATGCTATTTTCCACAGATTTGAGGCTTTCCTAAAAAAAGGTTGACGCACAAGCAGTGACTGTTGGATTGCTATTCGACGGCCATCGTGCTTCTAGAATCTCTGCTCTTCCTGCTCCAGCCGCTCAAACAAGCGCCGGCGGGACTGCCTGCTCCCTCCTCCCCGCGGTTGGCTCTGCTGCCACGCAGGCCTCACCGCCCCATCGTACTCCCATCGCTGGCCTAGCCATCGCTCTACTCACCCACATCTGCTGTTATTCTCCAGCGATGGCAGACGAACCAGTAAACCCTCGTACAGTCATACTCCCCTCCTCGTGGGAAACAACTGCCGAGTCTTCCCTGCCTCTGTGTCGTTCCTTTCCTAGGCCTCGCTGTCGTCCACCGCCCTGGTGCTCTCGGCGCGGCCTGATCAACGTGGTCAACGACCAACATGCATCTGAAGTGGACTGTACGCGGAGAGGCCGACAGCTGGGTCCACGACCGCACGCAAGGAAATGCCTCCTTATTATGCGCAAAATAATGATTCCTCGACCCGACATCAGGGACCCACCGAAAGGGCCTCTGTATTTCATGAAAAAACGTTACCGCCACTGACATCTCGGACCCACCAGCTATATCTTCGCACGCAAGGAAGTGCCTCCTTATTACTCACAAAAAAATGAATACTCCGCCTGTTAGCTGGGACTCAGTATAGTGGTAGGCTGACTTGTGGGCCTACAAAGTTGACGGGGACGGAGGGCTTTGTCAACTTAGTCAATAATATGCACGATTCTAGCTCCAGTGACCGTACGATGTCCATCCAACGGCCATAGTGCTTCTTCAACCTCTGGTCTTCTTGCTCCAGCCGCCTAAACCAGCGTCGGTCGTGCCTCGTGCTCCTGCCTCCCATGGCCAGTTGCGATGCGGAGGAGGCCTCACCGCCCCCTACAACTCCCATCGTTGTCCAGGCCATCCCTCTACTCACCCACACCCCCTATTATTCTACGGCGACGGTAGCCTCACCCTCGTACTCCTCTTCGCGTGGGCATCCACTGCTGCGTCTTCCCCGGCTCCTCGTCGTCCCCTTCCTAGGCCTCACCGTCGTCCACCGCCGTGATGCTCTCGGCGCGGCGTGGTTAATGTGGTCAACGACTGACTTCCATCGGAAGAGTAATGTGCATGGAGAGGCTGACAGCTGGGTCCACGGCGGCCGCAAGGAAGTGCCTCCTTATTACGTGCAAAATAATTATTCCTGCACCTGACAGCAGGGACCCACCGGACTGGCCACCAGTATTTCGCAAAAAAAACGTTTCCCCCCTGATTATTGGGACCCACCAGCTACATCTTCGCACGCAAGGAAGTGCGTCCGGGCAAAAAAAAACAAAATGATTCGCCCCCCTGACTGCTGGGACCCACCAACTACATCTTCGCAGGCAAGGAAGTGCCTGACAGTCGGGGCCCACCTGGTTGAAGCATACGTAGCGTTGTCATTCTTGTCGCGAAAGTGTACGTACATACTTGTCGATCTAGAGGCACGCACGTGTCATAGTAGAGGCACGCACGTGTCGATGTAGAGGCGCGCACGTGTCGATGTAGAGGCGCGCACGTAGCATGTACATGTACGTATAGCGGCGAGGGTGCAAGAAAGAGAATACGACCATGTACGTACATACGGGCAGGGTCTCGAACGCCTACTCGCGCATACGTACATCGCTGGGTCGGAACGGAGAAACAGCGTCGTCGTCGTGTTCATAGGGAGCCAACGGAATGCGTCGTGTTCATGGGGAGGCAACGGAATGTGTCGTGTTCATCGGGAGGCAATGGAACGCATGGGAGCCAACCGGCTTGGACGGAACAGGCGATGGAAACGAGGCCTGGCGTACCACAGAACGGAGGAAACGGACCTCCTATGTTCGGAACGGGGTCCTGTTGATCGGGAGGGGTGTGGCGTACCGCAAAATGGAGGAAACAAACTTCCTACGGTCGAAACGAGGGTCCTGTTGATCGGGAGGGGTGTGGCGTACCGCAAAACGGAGGAAACGGACCTCCTACGGTCGGAATGGGGGTCCTGTTGATCAGGAGGGGTGTGGCGTACTGCAAAACGGATGAAACGGACCTCCTACGGTCAAAACGGGGGGTCCTGTTCATCGGGAGGGGTGTGGCATACCGCAAAACGGGACTCCACGGGATACTGTTCATCTCCACCGTCGACCTCCTCCAGCCTCCATGGGCTCCTGTTCATCCAGCCTTCACCGCATGCTACTCCACCGGATACTATTCAACCACCCCTCCACCATCTACTGTTCAACCAGCCCTCCACCGTCTACTGTTCATCCAGCCCTCCACACCACGGGGTCCTGTTCAACCACCCCTCCAAGGCCACCCCTCCACCGTCTACTGTTCATCCAGCCCTCCACAACATGGGGTCATGTTCATCCAGAGGCAACGCCACCGCTCACTGTTCATCCAAACCCCCCCGCAACGCTCACTGTTCATCCAATCGATCGGCTTTAGTTAGCAGCAGTAGCGAAGGAATCGTTCCATCGGGTTCAGTTAACAACCATCGATCGATCGCTCGGGTTCAGTAACGCGTTGCCTGCAGTGCAATCGCTCGGGTTCAGTTAGAGCCCAACGCCTCGCTCGGGTTCAGTTAGAGCCAGCGCCTCGCACACACGCGCGTACGTGTACGAGAGAAACTAGCATCGCTCGGCCCCCGACCTCCCACCGCAACCGGCAACTCCCCGAAATTTTCCTCCCCCTCGCTTCTACCACGGTTTTTTACCGTCATGGACGGCCCAAAGAATGTCATGCAGCTGCGTCTCCAGCCCGCCCAGGACGAAAATCCCATTTTCTGTCATGATTTTTTGTCATAGAAGTAGGAGCCCACCACATCTATGATGATACTGGGTTTTGTCACAATTATCGTCATAGAAGTGTCACATGTATGACAGAAAAAAATCGTTCGGCCCAAAATGTCACAGATGTGTCTTTTTTTGTAGTGAGTGGACCTTGTGCAGATTAGCAAACGTATCTTCTAACTCCTGGATGAGGGTTGATCTGTCCTTGGTCTTTACCACAACATCATCCATGTAAGCTTCAATGTTCATGTGCAACTGTGATTCAAAACCAATCTGGACTGCTCTTGCAAAAGTGGATCTGCCACTCTTCAACCCAAAAGGCATTCACACGAAGCAGTATGTGCCACATGGGGTGATGAATGAGGTCTTCTCTTCGTCTTCCTTGGACATAAAGATTTGATGGTATCCAGAGTATGCATCCAGAAAGGAGAGCAAATGACACCGGAAGTGGAATCCACAATCAGGTCGATGTGCGGCAAGGGGAATGGGTCCTTCAGGCATGCCTTGTTCAGATCCGTGAATTGTATGCAAAGCTTCTATTTCCCATTAGCTTTGCGCACGACCACTGGGTTTGCTAACCACGTTGGGCGTAGTACTCCTCTAACCAAACCAGCTACCTCAAGTTTCTTGATTTCCTCGGCAATGAACTGCTGCCGCTCCAAGGCTTGCTTTCGGACCTTCTACTTGATGGGTCGTGCATGTGAGCATACAACAAGGTGGTGCTCGATTACCTCCCTGGGAACACCGGGGATATCAGATGATTGCCAAGCAAACACAACGATATTTGCCCGCGGGAAGGCAAGGAGCGCGCTTTCCTATTTGTCATCAAGGGTGGCCCTGATAGTGAAAGTAACATCAGTGCTAGCCAGCCTTGTTGGGACATTTTTCACATGGGGTGGGCAAGTCATCAACATGCGCAACATACTCTGAAGAGATATGCTTCCTGGATTCCTTGCTATCATCCCTGCTAGCCTTTTTCTTTCCTTTGCTTTCCTTGGCGGGAACTGCGGCTTCAACGGTCTCAGACATGACTGCGTCCCGGTACATCTTATCCACGCAAATAATTACGTTTGTCTCTTTGGACGGGATAGAAATGATGCCCATCGGCCCTGGCATCTTCAAGGTGTTGTAGGCATAATGGGATGCTGCCATGAATTTGGCCAGATCTAGGGTCCAAGTATTCTGTTGTACGGTAGGGGGAGGTCGACCACATCAAACACAACCTTCTTGGTCCGGTAATTCAACTCTCCCCCAAATGTCTCTGGGAACATGAGCTTTCCCTTAGGAATACTCCTGTCTGGGTTGATTCCTTGAAACATGCCCCTGACCTTGAGCTCTTCCTCTGCTATCTGAAGTTTGTTGATGACCTTTGGGGAAATCAGATTCAACCTGGCCCCTCCGTCAACCAACATCTTTGTGACTTTGAGGTTGCGGATTGTTGGTGAGACTAAGAACGGCAAGCACCCTATCGCGGTGGTGCGGTCAGGGTGGTCCTCTTCGTCAAATATGATGGGCGTGCGTGACCACTTGAGCGGCTTCCGAGAATCTACCGTTGGCTCCATGGCATTGACCTCACGCACCCACTATTTAAGTTGGCGGTGAGAGGAGTGCAGAGATGCACCCACGTCAATGCACATGGCATCAGTGGCCTTCCGGAATTCCTGTTCGCTTGTTTCCTCTTCATCCCCTCCATCACTTTCGTCATTGTAATCCTCCTTCTCTCGACCCTTGCCAGGTTTTCCTTGGTTCCGAGGAGCCTTGCCGGGGCGATTTGCTTCACCGCCTTAGCCCTTCCCGCCAGCGCCATTCTGACCTTTTTCCTTATCACGCTTCTCATACTCAGCCCTCTGCTTCTTGACGAGCTATTCAACCTGATGACACTCCTGGAGACCGTGGCCCTTGGTCCGATGAATCTTGCAGTACGACCCATCACCTTTCCCAGCCTTCTCGGTTGCCGCAGCCTCCCAGCAATTGGTGCATGCAGCAACTTCCTTGCCGGGAGCTTTGGCCTTAGCCTTCTTGCCGGTACTAGGCGTGCCCGATCCCTCAATGGTCATTATTGCCTTATCCTTGTGCTTCTTGTTGTGCTTCTTGTTCTTCTTCTTCTGACTCATGGCCTTGTCATCATCCTCTAAGTCGATGTCGATGCCATCTTCCTCTTCGGGGAGTTTCCTCCCCTCCTCCACTCGAGCACACTTATCCACCAAGGTGTAAAGTTCCTTCACGGTCTTGGGCAGCCGAACATTCATCTTGGACTGTATCTGATTGTTGCACATGTTGGATTGGAACGCAGCTATCACAACTGCCGGGTGGATGTCTGGAATATTTCTATGGACTCGGTTGAACCTTTGCATGTACTTCCGTAGAGTCTCTCCTTCTTTCTGCTGGAGCAGCTGCAAGTCACTGGGCCACCCTGGTTCTTGATGGCCGCCCGTGAAGGCGCCAATGAACTCGTGGCATAGGTCAGCCTAGGTCGAAATGGAATTCTCCGGCAGGTGCATCAACCAAGACCTCACATTCGACTTGAGTGCCAAAGGGAAGTAGTTGGCAAACACCTTCTCATCTCTTCACCCGACAGCTTGAATAGCTATGGTGTAGATGCTCAAGAACTCTGCCAGGTTTAGCCTCCCATCGTACTTCTCTGGGATCTCTGGCTTGAACATGCGGGCGGACGGCCAACAGACTTGCCGAAACTCTCGAGTGAAGGCGGGGCACCCAAACTCGAAAGGCAGGTGCCCGCCCCTGCCAAGTGTGAGCTCATCGACGTCAGGACCATCGCGCCCATCGGACTGGCGGAGGGTGTCATGGCGTTGCTCGATGGTGGCGTGCGCACCTTCCCTCTGCCTATCCTCTGGGGCCCACCATTGGCCTCGATGCACTCGAGGGTCGAATGAGGCCATCGAGACGTCGTGGGGTTCTTGGTTGCATGGCTCCCACACTGGTTGCCACGGTGGGGATTGCATCGTGAGGGTGGCCCCTTCAGTACGACCAATAGCGCGGGCCGTTGTTGTCCCCTGGGTAGGTCATGGTGGGCCAGATTGCTGTGATCCTCCCGCCTTGATGAAACCAATCAGGCATTGGATGGTGGCTCGCCACACATCCATCTGATCAGTTGCCGGCGGAAATCTCAACAGTAGTTGGGTCCGCGCCATGGCCTCCGAGGCGGTGCTTGGCATAGGTGATGACGGTGTTGATCGTAGCGTCGCTCGGCTTTTGATGGTGCCGGTAGCGACTGCCCCGTACCCTCGTTGTTGCGAACCAACCACTTGGCTGGAGTGGTGACGAGGTGGGGGCGCTTGAGGACCAGCGGCTCTGTTGGGCACAGCAGCTGGGTCAGCCCGCTCCAGGGGCGTTGCATGCCCTACGGTCGTGCCCGCAGCGGGAGCGGTCGGAGAGTTGCCATTCACCCCGGAACGTGCACCACCACTACGGCTGTGCCCTTAGGTCGGGTGGAGGGGTGCAGACGGGATAACCGCTCCACCCATACCTCATGGAGCGTGGCTGCTGGGATGTTGCTGATGTTGTCCTTCCCCGGTGCCTCCAGCTCCTGCTCCGGCCGCGCGGGATGCAGTAACAACGCCGCCTACATCGACCACGTCCCCCGCAACATCCACAACTTCATTCGTCCCCGCGGTCCCCGCGATGTGGGCGTCCGCGGGCGACGGGGCCTTCAAGGAGGACGAGTGAGCTGCGGAACCGGGCTTCTTCTTGGGTGCCATAGTTGATGGAGCCATCGATGATGAAAATGGCGATGAAGATGACGTGCTGCTTACGCTCTCTGGGTTCACGCAAGTAATCCCCCTACCTGGCGCGCCAAAGATGTCATGGGAAACCACAACCAACTATGGGGCCATGAGCCCCTTTTGGTTCGGCGGGGGGATGGGTGAGGGAGTCCTGGATTAAGGGCTCCTCGGACAGTCAGACTATATGTGTATGCCGGACTGATGGACTATGAAGATACAAGATACATGACCTCTTCCCGTGTACGGATGGGACTCTCCTTTACATGGAAGGCAAGCTTGGCGATTCGGATGTGAAGATTCCTTTCTCTGTAACTGACTCCGTGTAACCCTAGCCCCCTCCGGTTTGTATATAAACCGGAGGGTTTAGTCCGTAGGACAACAACAATCATAACCATAGGCTAGCTTCTAGGGTTTAGCCTCTATGATCTCGTGGTAGATCAACTCTTGTAATACTCATATCATCAAGATCAATCGAGCAGGAAGTAGGGTATTACCTCCATCGAGAGGGCCCGAACCTGGGTAAACTTTGTGTCCCCCCTCCTGTTACCATTAGCCTTAGACGCACAATTCGGGACCCCCTACCCGAGATCCGCCGGTTTTGAAACCGACATTGGTGCTTTCATTGAGAGTTCCACTGTGTCGTCACCATAAGGCTTGATGGCTCCTTCAATCTTGGCCATCTGGAGCAGATCGACATCTACGCCCCTGGCCATCAGGTCAGGTTTGGAAACCTGAACTACACCATCGACATCCGCGGAAACTTGATCTTCGACGGATTCAAGCCCGTGACAGCTGCGCCCCGCCACCATAATGAACATGACTTAAATCTGTCATCAAAGGGTGTGCGGGAGATTGCACATGTAACCGCACTGGCCCTAGATCCAGAGCAGAGCACGCCATCCCCGGACAAGAAGCTCAACCTCGCCACGGAGGCTGCGAACTCGACGTTGCTAGAGCCAAACACAGATCTGACCTCCCATGAGGCATGTGTCATCGGAACCACGGACTCGTCTTTGGCCATAGGCTCCGAACTGCATGTATCCACACCCATCGAACCTGACTGGGCGCCGATCTTAGAGTTTAGCTCCACGGACATCTTCCAACACTCACCCTTGGGCAATGTGTTAAACTCATTAAAGTCTCTCTCCTTGATAGGAGGTTCTTTGCCGAACTATGTCCGGCTTGAGTGAGAAGCGGACGACGAAGAACTTTGCTACCCACACACCACCCACTTGATAGCCACCATCGACGATTTAACCGACATGCTTGACTTCGACTCCGAAGACATCAACGGTATGGACGACGATGCCGGAGAAGAACAGGAACCACCGCCCACAAGGCGCTGGACAGCCCCCTCCTCATACGATATATACATGGTGGATACACCCAAAGAAGACAATGGTGATGACATAAAAGATCTAGTTGAGGATAAACTTCCTAAGAAGCAGTCCAAGCGTCAACGTCAGCGGCGCCGCTCTAAATCACGCCATGGTAAAAATAGTGATACCAGCACAAGAGAGAATAGCACTACGAACGATGCCGAAGACAATGAAGACCCCGCCAAGCCAAGTTCCGAACAGGCTGGACAGGAAGATTGGCGAGCCAGCCCCCACAAACAGGCCGTGAACAATGACTTGAAAGACAGCAATGACCTGCCCCTCTCTAAGGACGAGGTGAGCCTCGGCGATGAAGAATTTATCATGCCTGAGGATCCCGTTGAGCAAGAGCGTTTCAAGCGCCGCCTTATAGCCACGGCAAAGAGCCCGAAGAAGAAGCAGCAGCAGCTTTAAGCCGATCAAGATCTGCTCACTGATAGATGGATTGAGGTCCTGGCAGCCGAGGAATATGGACTCGAACGCCCACCAAAAGTTACCCGAAGCGCAAACTGCTACCTCAATTCGATGACGAGGCGCTGGAACCAGCACTGCCAGCACACAATGCGGCCGACCGACCACCGCGTGGTCAAGACAAAGCGGCAATCCAGCCCGAATACCAGCCGACACCACATCACTGAACAAATAGAAACACAACAACTCGGGGATACACACGTGACCTGCGGTACGACATGGAGAACAGAGCAGGCCAGACCAGATCAATCTATGGATCGCAAGGGTGCGCCCCAATGCGCAACAACGACCACCACGCCGGTTATAATGAATACACACCTATCCGGGCCGAATACCGCAGACCGGCTCTACCCGAGATGCGTCGCGACGTAGCCCGACACAGAGGCGCCGCACACCCCCTATGCTTCACCGATGAAGTAGTGGAACATGAATTCCTAGAAGGGTTCAAACCCGTAAACATTGAATCATATGATGGAACAACAGATCCCGCGGTATGGATTGAGGACTTCCTTCTCCATATACATATGGCCCGCGGCGATGACCTTCATGCCATCAAGTATCTCCCGCTAAAACTCAAGGGACCAGCTAAGCACTGGTTGAACAGTCTGCCCGAAAACAGCATTGGCAGTTGGGAGAACCTGGAAGATGCATTCCTTGACAACTTCCAAGGCACTTATGTCCGATCTCTGGATGCCGATGACCTAAGTCATATAATCCAATAACCCAAAGAGTCAACTAGGAAATTCTAGACTCAGTTCTTAACTAAAAAGAACCAAGTCGTTGATTGTCCGAATGTCGAAGCCCTAGCGGCCTTTAAGCATAACATCCATGACGAGTGGCTCGCCCGACACCTCGTCCAAGAGAAGCCGAAGTCCATGGCAGCCCTCACGACGCTCATGACTCGCTTTTAAGCGGGCGAGGATAGCTGGCTAGCTCATAGCAACAACACATCAAGTAAATCGGGCACTTCAGAAGCCACAGATAGCAACAGCAAGCCCCTACACAACAGACACAAGCGTCAAAATAATGGCGATAACACCGAAGACACGGTCGTCAATGCCGGATTCAGTGGCTCCAAGTCCGGTCAGCGGAAAAAGCCATTTAAACGAAACAATCTGGGCCCGTCCAGTCTGGACCGCACACTCGATCGTCCATGTCAAATCCATGGCACCCCCGATAAACCAGCCAATCACACCAAGAGAGAATGTTGGGTCTTTAAACAGGACAGCAAGTTAAATGCTAAAAACAAGGAAAAGGGATCGCCAAGTGACGATGGCGAGAAACCCCGTCCACCGAACACAGGGGGGCAGAAGAAGTTTCCTCCCCAAGTGAAAACGGTGAATATGATATAAGCTACCCATATCCCCAAAAGGGAGCGGAAGCGTGCACTAAGGGACGTCTACGCGATGGAGCCAGTCGCCCCAAAATACAACCCGTGGTCCTCCTAATCGATCACCTTTGATCGAAGGGACCATCCGACCAGTATCCGTCACGACGGTTCAGCCGTACTGGTGCTTGACCCCATTATTGACGGATTCCACCTCACACGCGTCCTCATGGACGGTGGTAGCAGCCTGAACCTGCTTTATCAGGATACAGTGCGCAAAATGGGTATTGACCCCTCAAGGATCAAACCCACCAAAACCACCTTTAAAGGTGTCATACCAGGTGTAGAGGCCCGCTGCACGGGCTCAATCACACTGTAAGTGGTCTTCGGATCCCCGGATAATTTCTGAAGCGAAGAGCTATTCTTCGATATCGTCTCCTTCCGCAGTGGTTATCACGCACTGCTCGGACGAACCGCATTTGCCCGTTTCAATGCGGTGCCGCACCATGCCTACCTTAAGCTCAAGATGCCCGGACCTCGCGGTGTTATAACAGTCAATGGAAATACGGAGCACTCCCTCCATACTGAGGAACACACTGTGACCCTTGCAACAGAAGTACAGAATAGCCTTCTTAGGCAAAACCTCAATTCGGTAATAAAGCCCCTAGATACCCTTAAGCGGGTCCATGCTACGCTACAACAGGACCATCCGGCTCATCCAGAGCTCAGCTAGCGATTAGGCCTTCGTCCCATCCCCAAGAAAGCGGTGAAATTCGTGCCGCGCGTACATAACTACGCACTTAAAATACCATGGGAACAGACAAAGGCACCACTAAACCACGGTCCATAATGCGGCTCAGCCGCTCCTGGATCCGCATACCTTCACCTTTTTTCTTTCTTTCGGGTTTCTTCTCTTGTTGAGGCCTTTTTCTGATAAACCTGCTCATCGGACCTGTAGCGGGACGGATACGCCAAGAAAGCTAGGGGCTCGGGCATAAAAGGGAATACCCAGGTGGTCTTTGCTAACGATCATCATACCTATTTTAAATACCTGCACGCAGCTCGCTCTTGGTCGTGGCATGTTAAATAGCCTTGTTTGCTTATTGCACTACTTTGTACAGATACGCCTTGACGTATCAATCAACTTACAATGAAAAATAATCTGCAGCATTTGCCCATTACTTAAATTTTTCCTTGTCCATTTATTTTCAATTGCACCCATACATTCTGGTATGCCTTAATTCGCCAGGGGCTTCATTACACCCCATAACACGGCAAGAAAATCCGAACACTTTAACAGTATAGTTCGGCACCCCGAACTTATAGCATTATATGCATCGGCTCCGAATCATTGTCTTTGGTCAATAGTTGGGTTTCCTGGCTCTTGCTTACTACCTTACGTTCCACTATATCGGCTAGGGTAGTAAAGGGAGAACTACTGCGATTGTGTCCCGATTCTTCCGGACGAGCACTTCGGTAGAGAAAGCCGAAAGCTGACTGTCATGATGCGGCGAGAGCCGGTCAGCTGTTCGAGAGGTCTTCAAATCGTTAGAGATTTTTTCCGCTTTATGCGAGGAATCGGTTTTTGTCCGATTAGGCGTGTATAGCGCCCGAACTTCGGCCTTCCGAATACCAGGGGCTACGCCAAAATTTAAAATTATAGAGCTCCTATGGCTAAGTGAGGGTGATAAAGCTGTATAGTTCGATTGCCTTGTTCATTGCGCTAAACACCTCCTTGAAGGACCAAAAATTTGGATAAAGAGTGTTTAGATTTATGCCAAACACCCTTGTACTAGCTACGTGGGGGCAGAAGTCGACGACTGGCCAACTCTCATATTTCATAAAACGGCCGCACAGGAGGTAAAATTTTAAATAACAAACATTATATTACATTAAGACCTCGTTCCATATTACAGGACGGGATAAAATAATGTTTTCATGGGAAAATGATATTCTTGGCACATTGCTCCGCCACAAGGCGGGATCCCTCCATGATGCTATCATAGTACTTCTCGGGCTTGCAATGCTCCTTGCCCTCGGGCGGACCCTCGGTCATCAACTTTGTGGCATCCATCTTCTCCTAGTGCGTCTTCGCGCGGCCAAAAGCCATCCGCGCACCTTCAATACAGACCGACCGCTTGATAGCATCAAGCCGAGGGCAGGCACTGACCAGCCGCTTCACGAGTCCGAATTAGCTACTAGGCATGGGCTCGGCAGGCCATAGCTGGACTATTAGGTCCTTCATGGCCAGTCCGGCCGCCTTGTGCAGCTCGACCAATTGCTTTAGCTGGTTGCTAAGGGGTGACGGATGTTCTGATCCAAGGTATTGAGACCAGAACAGCTTCTCTTTAGAGCTCCCTTCTTTAGCTCGAAACAACTCTGCAGCATCTGATATGCTGCGCGGCAGATCCACAAATGCTCCTGGAAAAATCCAAATTTGGGTAAGTAAAAGTAATGCTTCCATCACACACTTCCTTTTGCATAATAAAAGCCTTACCCGCCGCGATATCCTGGGCCACCTCGATTTCCCGGAGGGCGCTCTGGGCGTCGGTTCGGGCATCTTGCGTGCTCTGGCGGGCCTTGGAAAGTCCGGACTCTTGAGTCTTCGAATCACGCTCCAAGGACTCATACTTTTTGGCGGCGTCCTGGAGCTCTTGCTGGACCTTGCTGACCCGGGCCTCTTGCTTCTCGCGCGCGGCACGTTCCTTAGCTTCTTGTCCTCGGCCTCATCCAACGCCTTCTTGAGATCCGCTACTTCGGTCGCGGCCCCTAACAAAGTCCATGACACTTTAGTCAGTATGAACTTTTATTCCTTCCTAAATATAAAGCACCGGTTAGTGCATACCTTGGCTGTCCTCCAACTACTTTATCACGAGGCCGAGTTCTTCCTCGGCCCGCTCCAGATTACGCGTCAAGCTGGAGACCTCCGCAGTATGAGCGGCAGCGGCTAGCAGCGATGCCTGCTTATTCACACAGAAATTTTATGATTAGACTCCCGCGAAAAACATTTTGATCATCTATTTGGTTCTTCTTTCAGAAAACCGAACAGAGCATCAGGGGCTACTGTCTACAAGGTGATATTCTTTTACAACTATATTACTTACCTCAAAGCCTTTTAGAAGGCTAATGCAGGTTTCAGTCAATCCGCTTTTGGCGGAATGGACTTCTTCAATCACCGTCCTCATAAGAGTACGGTGCTCTTCCATAATGGAAGCGCCTTGTACCGCTTCCAGCAATCTGTCCGGTGCCTCAGGATGGAAAGAGGTCACCGGCGGAGGCGTCTTGCCCCCCTCGTTCAGGAGAGGCTGCCTGCCCGAATCCGGAGCAACTTGGGTCTCCGAAGTTGTATCCGGCTGAGGGCCGAACTGAACTCGGCCCCCATCGTCGGGGTTTGTAGGGGTCTTTCCCCCCATATGTCCGGCAACCGGACTTCCTTCCTCCGGCATCACCGGAACGGCCTCCCCTTGGCCCGGAATCCTTTGGGACAACACCTCGGTGTTGTCCGTGGCCTTATGGGAGGTGGCCGTTGGAAGGGACTCGCTGTTCATCGCCGACGGATCCAACAACCCCTTCGAAGAGGAGGAGAGCTCGATGTTGGATTGGGCCGAACTGTTGGTGCATGGTCTAAAACATTAAAAAAACAATAAAGTGAAGAAACCGGAAATATTACCGCGTCCGAATATTTACGACTTGGCCAGGGGCTTGACCCTGGGCCCCCACTCCTCGCTGCGGTTGGTGGCTGCGGTGGAGTAGTCCGGAAGGGAGATTTTTCCCTTCTTGGGCACCTCGACCTCCCCGTGTGTGGAGGCCTTCCTCTTCTTTTCCCCCAATAGGGGGTGAACGGGCCTCCTCATCATCATCATCATCATCGTCTCCGACGAAGGAAGGCGTCTCGGTGTCTTCGGATGTCACGTCCGAGACACCCTTGTGGCGGAGACCCCCTCTGGTCCCCTTGGCCGCCTTCTTGGTTTTCTTTTCCAGCACCTCATAAGGCGCCGGATACAGCATCTTTGTCAGAAGAGGCGTTTCTAGATCTTCGGGCAGCGGAGCCGGACAATCGATCTGCTCCGCTATCTTTACCCAGGCCTGAAAGATTGGCATTGCGACTTAGGCTCCTCCCGTAGATATGCCGGCAAAGGATATACCTTGCAAACATAAAAGAACTTACCGGATTAGCCCGGTGTTTTACGCTGAGCCCGCGATCTTCAGATGTGGGCGGTGGTAGCTCGCCGACCTTAAAAAGCACCTTCTAGATGTCTTTGTGTGTCGTATCGAAGAGCTCCAGTAGCGTCTGGTGCTTGGCCGGGTCAAACTCCCACAGGTTGCAAGTCCGGGTCTGGCACGGAAGAATCCGGTGGAAGAGCATGACTTGGACCACATTGACAAGCTTGATTTTCTTGTCAATCATGTTCTGGACACATGTCTGGAGCCCGGTCACTTCTCCCGCTAAGCCCTGGGCTAAACCCTTCTCTTGCCAGGAGGTGAGCCGCATGGGGACTCCGGATCATAATTTGGGGGTCACCGCCCAGTTGGCACCGCGCGGCTCGGTGATGTAGAACCACCTCGATTGCCACCCCTTTACGGTCTCCACAAAGGACCCCTCGGGCCAGGTGACATTGAGCATCTTGCCCACCATGGCGCCTCCGCACTCCGCTTGTTCGCCGCTCACCACCTTGGGATTCACATTGAAGGTCTTCAGCCATAGGCCGAAGTGCGGTGGGATGCGGAGGAAGGCCTCACACACGACAATGAATGCCGAAATATTGAGAATGGAGTTGGGGGCCAAGTCGTGGAAGTCCAACCCGTAGTACAACATCAGACCGTGGACGAATGGGTGGAGGGGGAACCCCAGCCCGCCGACGAAGTGGGAAAGAAATACCACCCTTTCTTGGGGCTCCGGGGTGGGGATGATCTGCCCCTTGGCCGGAAGCCAATGAGCGATGTCTTCTGACAAGTACCTGGCCTCGCGGAGCTTCTTGATGTCCTCCTTCTTGACGGAGGAGGCCATCCACCTCCAGCTCCAGATCCGGACATGATTGGAGTGCTTTTTGGGCAGAAGAGATGGGTGCTTGGGTGTTGGAGCTCGAGGATGAATGAGAAGAGGAAGAAGAGGGCGTGGGGAGAAAGAGGGGAATCCTTATCCCTTTATAAAGGCGAGAAAAATCGTGCGCCTCCCCGTTCACCCTAAAACTCGCTTATTTCCCAAGCACCGTGCTGATGGCATGGTTGGGTTACCCATGCCCGTATTTATGAGAATCCCATGATAAGGGGACATGACCTTTTCTTCGACAAGACGTGCCAATAAAACCGCGCCTGGAAATACGGAGAGGCGGGATAAAAACAGTTCAAATAAAGACCGGGCCGTGGCGTGATGTCATGCTATGAGTAGTCAGCAGATTGGACTCGTGGGATATTATACTCTCTACCATGGTATGTGGAATTTGTTTTACAGAGCCGGACATGATTCTTATGTTCAAGATCTACTTTGGAGTATTCGTAGAAGGAACCCGCCTTGCAATGCTGAAGACACTATGCACGCCGGACTCATCGTCATTGAAGCCTGGTTTAGGGGCTACTGAGGGAGTCCTGGATTAAGGGGTCCTCGGACAGCCGGACTATATGTGTATGCCGGACTGATGGACTATGAAGATACTAGATAGAAGACTTTGTCCCGTGTCCGGATGGGACTCTCCTTTGCGTGGAAGGCAAGCTTGGCGATTCGGATGTGAAGATTCCTTTCTCTGTAACTGACTCTGTGTAACCCTAGCCCCCTTCGGTGTCTATATAAACTAGAGGGTTTAGTCCGTAGGACAACAACAATCATAACTATAGGATAGCTTCTAGGGTTTAGCCTCTACGATCTCGTGGTAGATCAACTCTTGTAATACTCATATCATCAAGATCAATCAAGCAGGAAGTAGGGTATTACCTCCATCGAGAGGGTCCGAACCTGGGTAGACATTGTGTCCCCCGCCTCCTGTTACCATTAGCCTTAGATGCATAATTAGGGACCCCCTACCCGAGATTCACCGGTTTTGACACCGACAATGGGCACATTGCACAAAGAGCAGAGAAGCGTAACACCGCATGATAGAGATCACACGGGCAGTTTTACCCAGGTTCGGGTCGCTGCGAGGCGTAAAACCCTACTCCTACTTTGGTGGATTGATGGTGGATAATGGTGGAGAACGCGGCGCTCTTGCCTGACAGGGTTGCTTCGGGGCGAGAGTGGCTACACACGTATGAATGTGCGAGGGTCTGAATCCTTTCTATGATTGCCATGGGCCTCCTTTTATAGATAAAGGGGTCACCACAGTGGCAAATCAGTCTTTTACACACTGATTAGATAGCAAACAGTGCTATCATACCTAACTCTGCAGGCGGACAAAGTGCATTAAATGCTCTGCTCAATGTCACATCATAGTGCCCCAGCAAGCCTTGCAGGCTATTTTGCTAGCTTCGTGGCTGCTTGCTTGACATGTCCTATGACGGGTGTCATCTGGAGGTGTTTTCTGTAGCTGCCATCTGGCAGGAAGCAACCACTTAGTCATTTTAGGAGCTTGACACTGCACCGATCGATGATTTGTGTCGTTGTGAGGTGGTGCGGTAGAGCAGTTGGCCTCCGCAAGCCCCGGCAGGCCTGCCGGGACAATATGAAGGCTTGCTTCCGGGGCAACCCCAACCTCGCCACACTCGCCTGCCCGGCAAGGGAGGTTTTTCCCTTAGTGATATCTTGCTTCTCTGGATTGACATGGTCTTCTCGACCAGCTTTCTGATTCTTTAGAGAGTTGATCCCTTCATGCTTGGTCTGATCTTGGAGCTGCAATCTTGTTCTTGGGCCTGTGCACAGTCTGGGCAATGGATCCAGGGTTTGTTGCAACGATAGGGGGCAAGTTGATGGTGTCGGCTCCTCCGCCGATGGTGCAAACATAAAAGAAGGCGTTCTGCCACTTCTTGGCAGAATCCTCAATGGTCATCTTGGGGAACACCCCGTTCAGCCAGACTGAGATGACGGCGGCCCCGTAGTTGGACATAGCCTCGGCCTCTGTCCACTGCTGCTTGCGGAAGAAGAGGCAGGTCCAGAGCTCTATGTCTGGCTCCACCCCCAAGTAACCCTCGCAGAGGGTGACGAAACCAGAGAGCTGCAGCATGGCGTTCCCAACCAGATGGTGCGGCTCCAGTCCGAAGAAACAGAGGAAGGCGCGGAAGAAGGCCCTCGTGGGGAGGCCGAGCCCGCGCTTGAAGTGGTTGTAGAAGACCACGCGCTCACCGTCTCGTGGTTGTGGCCCCACCTCTCCTCCGGGCGCGCGTGTGGCCACCTCGCCCGCTGATGGTAGTCGCCGGGTGTCGTTGAGGTACTGGATGTCGACGTCGGTGAAAATGGACCCTTCCCATGAGCCCTTTGGCGGCGCCATCTGTGGGGCTCGGCGAGGGTGCAAACTGCGGTGGCGAGAAGGAGCTAGCACAGTCGGTGGGTGATTCGGGCGGCGCCTAGCGTTCCGGTGGATGGCAAGCTTGAGAGATTGGGCAGAGAGAAGAAGGACAAGGTGAGGGGTGCGTACGTGAGTATTTCCGCCGCCCCTCCCTCTGATTTTATAACCACGGCGAAGCGTGGGGAAGTGGATTGGCTACGCCCACTTTTCCACTTCCCCGCATTATGGGCACGTTTCCCCCTTGCATTGACTACCCCAAGAAGTGCAACCGTCCACGGCGGCCACAATAAATCCTCGCGCGAGAGCCGAGGGCGCGGCATGGCGGGCCCCAGCCCTCTGTTACGTCCCATCGTGTGCGTGGCCTGGCAGGGCCTCTCCGGCTGTTTTTTACTATGAACAGTAGGAAAGGCTCCTATTGTGTAAATATATTAAAAGAACAGACTAAGCTGTACAGGTTACATTTTTACATGGAGGAGGGGTCCGCCCCTTTGGGGCAGGGAGGGGGAGAGAGGCTACGCTAAAAGAGGAAAGCTAGATAAAGGAATTTACAAAGTCCAGCACAAGAGGCCTATGCGCCTCTTTAGCTCTGTGCTGAAGGAGCTCAAAGTCCTTAGTAAATCTACGAAGCCATGACTGGATAGATGGGTCCACAGCTCTAAAGTGCTTGTTGTTTCTTTCTTTCCAAAGGCTCCAAGCAGCAACAAGGAATTTTTCCATCAGCATCGACGTGGCTTGGTTGTCCTTTTTTCTTGGATAGCATGAAAGCGGTTAGAGAATGGTTCCCAGTCAAAATCAAGGCGCACCCAGCATTGTGCACTGAATGTGCATGTGAAAATCATGTGATCAAGCGTTTCTTAAAGGTTGAGTCCACACAGGAGGCAATCATGATCATCTCCGATGTTGTAGTGTCTCCATTTTAACATGTTGCGGGTGTTGACGCTATCATTAAAAAGGAGCCATCCGAAGACTTTAATTTTCATGGTGCATTTGGATTTCCACAACCATGTGAAGACTGGGTGCGATTGGACATCCCGGAAGAAGAACTTATAGTAGTCCGTGGATTTGAAAGTTGATTTTCCCCAAACATAGTGCCACACATCCGAAGTTGCCGTCGTGGGTTGAAATTGTGTGGTGACAACCTGGAGGTCACGGATCTCTGCATGCGCCTGAGGTGTCAAGGGGAGGTGAAAAGCTTGTCCGATCAACGTGATGTGCAAGAAATCCTTGACAGAAATATCTTCAAGGGTGGTGAAGTAAAACGCTCAAGGGTGGGAGTCCATGAGGGTCTCATGAGACCACAGATCTTTCCATAATAGCATGGTGGTGCCGCATACTACATTGACCCTTGAGACGCCTCTAAACGTGGGCGTGAGTTTGACAATGTCTCTCCACCAGAATGAGCTGACCGGATCAGTAGCATGAGGGATTTTGTCATTGTAATAGGTATCCCAGGTGAGGGTTACCCAAAGCACATCCAGCTTGTTGTAAAATTTGTGAAGAAATTTCAAAAGCAGGGCTTCATTTTGTATACGCATGTTTAAAACCCCAAGCTCTCCTTTGCTTTTGGGCCTACAAACCATGTCCCAGGCAGCCAGAGAATTGCACTTCTCACCTTGATTTGTTTTCTTAATCCATAGACAACGCCGTCTGATTTTGTCTAGCATCTCAATGAGTTTGGGTGGAAGTTTCAGAGTGCTCATTGCGTAGATCAGTAAGGAGGTAATTTTTGAATTCAGCAAGGTCAACTTCCCGGCGTAGGACATCAGGGATAGTGTGGAGGATAGATTACGTTCCACAGAGCTAACCAAGGGCATGAGATCTTTAATTGTAGGGCGGGAGATGCCGAGAGGGATCCTGAGGTAGGTGAAGAGTAGCGTACCCACCAAGCACTCGAAGATGGCAGCCATGCTAGCTGTAAGGTCATCATCCAAGTTGATGGGAATAAGCGTTGACTTCTGGAAGTTTATCTTAAGGCCAATGGAATCAGCATAGTCCACGAGAATTCCTTTGATGACCGCAGCTCGGCGCGTACATGCAGGCATGAGAAGGATTGTGTCATCCGCGTATTGGATGATAGGATAGTCCATGTCACAAGAGCTGGGGAAAGGTAACTAGATCAAACCACTTCGATAGGCCTTATTTATGGCGGACTGCAACAGGTAGGCTGCGAGCACAAAGATCAACACGGAGAGGGGATCCCCTTGTCGGACACCCCAACGGTGGTGAAATTGTTCGCCATGTGGCACCCGCACCAGGCCACGGAGGGAGCATCCCTTCCCCTTCAAGATTCAGCAGACTCCTCGCTTTCCCGCCCATGCTAGGGTGCCGCGATCCGGCTTCCAGAAGCTGGCACATAGTGGGTGTTGCCAGACCCAACGGCCACGAACTTCATCAACCCAGCTACCTTGCCTGAAGCCGTCGAGCCTTCACAGCTTCGGGGACTACTATCGGGGGGATGGACCCCAGGCACGGCCCTAGACCCCTTTCAACAACATCAGGGCATACCTCGCCCCTCAATCCGGCTTGGTCCTGGTCGGCTTCCCAGCGCAACCCGGCCAAGCTGGCCGGTGCATGCCGGCCGGACCCCACAAGTTAAAACTTCATCTACAAACCAACATGGCTACAGTGTGTCCCCCTTTACGCCGGCCCCGGCGGGCGCGGCTACCGTGCCGACCAAGCCCCTGCCTGGGGCGGGCGGAGTCTCGGAGGCGCAACCCTATAGCAAGACAACGCAACCCTATAGCAAGATGGCGCAGCCGTCCCCTGACGACCACCTGGCATGCCTACAGTGCCCAGCAGCTGGCCATACCCATGCTCGGCGGGCCCGATACGGCCCGCACCCGATAGACCCGGTACAGCCCGCACCCGATGGACCCGGCAAGGCCCGCGCCCGACGAACCCGGCAAACCCGGCGCCCCGCTGCCAGCTCCAAGACACTGACAACCTGGCCCCACGCACATGTATCTTTACCATGGTAACCCTGGGAGTCGGCCTCTAAGACCCCCCAGAGGCCTCCATGCATGGGGCGATCACTAGTTTACTCTTCACACACACTCACATCCACCCACATGGAGAAGGAGCGGCCTATGCACTGGCCTGCCTTCCTTCCTCCCAAGAACAGCTCTAGGAGCAAGCTTGTATCATCTTCATATTAAGCACGCTTGACAGGACTAGGGTTATTATCTCTAGAGAGCCCCAAACCTGGGTACGTCTTGCGTCTCCCGCTCGCTCGTGCCAACCTCGCCTCTGGAGCCCACCGGTTGCCTCTTCCCTATCCCTCTCTTTAGCCACCCCATGGCATCTGCCGTGCGCCCACCACGACATAGCCAATGCTTTTGATATGATAGAATGGGATATCATCAAGAGTGCTTTGCTCATAAAATGCTACATGGTCATTTGTAGATTTAATTTATGAATGCATATCTATTGGCACCTTTTCTGTTAACATTGATGGACAACCTTTTGGCGGCTTTAAAGGATCCCGAGGTATCCGACAAGGTTGTCGTCCATTTCCATTTCTTTTTATTCTTGTTGTCAACGAATTGTCGTTTTCTGCAAGATGCTTTAAGTACAAGTCATTTGAGCAGTATCTCGTTTCCTTATCTTTTTATTCTTGTTGTCAACGAATTGTCGTTTTCTATGCAAGATGCTTTAATACAAATCGTTTGAGTGGTATCCAGCTAGGGGCTTCCTGTCCCCCTATCCATTCTCTAATGGTTGCTGGTGACTTATTAGTGTGTGATAGGGCAGATAATAATGAAGATGCTAATACCATTGCTCGCATTATTAATTAATTTTGTGCAACCTCTGGTCAAACTCCCAATTGGAATAAATCTGCCATCTTGTTTAGCAAACATACGGATAATCCTCTCAGAAACTCCATTATGAATATTTTTCCTGCCCCGGATATGGATCTTAATACCACTCATCTTGGTCATCCTCTCATTCTTCCACGTAAGAAAAGAGTTGCTACCTACAATTTTATTATAGGAAATTTTAAGGCTAAACTTAGTTGCTACAAAGCAAATAGGCTTCACATGCTGGTAGACTTACTCTCATTAAATTTGTGTCTGCCTCTTTTCCTATTTATTACATGTCCAACATAGTCTTGAGAAAAACTACCATTAAGAAACTTACTTCTATTGTTAGGAAATTATGGTGGACTCGGATTAATAAGGATAATGAAAGTTATTTGTTTTAGAGCTTTAGAAGACATTTGTAAGCCAACGCCTAAAGGAGGATTGGGCATAAATAATTTACTCTTGTGAACAAATCTATGATGGCTTGGAGAATTATTAAGAATGCTACTTCTTTACTTATCAGAATTCTTAGAGCTAAATATTTTAATAGTTCTTCTATTTGGTAACCTAGCTCTTACGTTCCTAAATTTGCTTTTTGGAGCTCAGTTATTTTTTTCATTCATGCTTAAGTCTAGCCAACTTCAAATTGCAAAAGGTAATTCTTCCATTTGGACTTGTCCTTGGTGCAAAGATTGGGAGAATATATAGGATTATCCCAAGCCTAATTTGTAGGGGCCCTATCCTAGTACCATTAGTGATCTTTGGAATCCCAACTCTAAACTTTGGATGAGGAAAAAATTAGTGATTTTTATGATTCTTTTAAAAATGATATTTTTGAATATTCCAGTCATTGATGCAAATATTGAAGATACCATTTGCCGAACTCACACAACTAATGCTACACCTAATGACGAGTGTACTACAAAAAGTGCTTAGAAAACTTTTGTGCAGGAGATTCAAAATAGCTCTTTGGGAAGACAAGTCCTTACTTTGGATCAAGAGATTGATCTTCTTAAACATGATTGGGAAAGCAAAACCATGGCACCTAGGGTAAAAACATTTGCTTGGAGACTTATTAGGAGAGTTATTGCAACAGGTTTAAGAGGCCCTAGGTACTCTAATCGCATCAAAAAAGAATGTCGCAGGTGTGATCAAGTTGAATCAGATTTGCATATTTTCTTTCAATGCAATATCTCTAGATCAAACTGTTTTAAGTTTGGCCTCAAACTGATATGGTGAATTATAGTTTATATTCTACTGATATCATTCTGATGATCTTATCTTCAACAATAAGAATTAGATCTAGAATTTGTTCTCACTATACTTTGGAACATATGGAAAGCTAGAAATTATCTCCTTTTCAATAAAAGAAATTGGAGTGTTATGCAGGTTATCTATGCTACAAGGGCAATGCTTGGTGCGGGTTTAATGGAGGAGAAAGAGGAAAAGGAAATAACTCGTGAAGATAGCAATGATAATCCTCTTCAATTACAAATGAGAATATTCAACCTGCAGGTACACTGGCATATGTGGATGTTGCTTTTAACCCTTTAATGGCAGAGGATGAAGCCTCATTTGGAGTATATCTCAACAATACTATCACGAAGCACACCATATTTATTCAAGCATCGGCTACGAATGTTCATTCGGTGTTGCAAATTGAAGCGACGACTTTACTTCTTGCAGCCTTGACAATCAAGGCTTTTGGGTTGGAATTCTGCCTCTTTTCTATTCTGATTGCAGGACTTTGGTCGAAGGTGTGGTTCAGGACAATGGTGGATCATGCCGATACTAGCTGATTTCTTCAACGCCACTTCAAGTCTTAGCTCCTTCAATGTGATTCACATCGCTAGATCCCTGAACCCCCTTGCTAAGGAAGCTTTCTCAAACAGATCTTATCCTACTTGCTCCTTGTTATGTGATGTAACTTCAAAGTTCAAAATGGCCTTTGAAGCCATATAAGGGAAAATTTTATATGTACACTGCCTAGGTGTTAATGAGCAAAGGTAGCTCTCTTTGAAGGCTAGAGTTTGCTAAAAGGAAAAGCTCTTGAACACGTCTGAATCGAGCATTCGGTCAGTCGTTGGCCATTCAACTGCCCCTCGTAATTTTTCCTATTTGTCTGGACTCATCTCCTTGTCAAAAAAAAAAATCTAGATCAATAGCATTTCTTCTTCTCCCTCTCTTTCACACACCGGGCTTACTGTTTGAGAGTCCGCGGTCATGAGGCGGACACGCCAGGTCCGGCTAGACGACGAACCTTGTGATGGCCTCTAGCGGATCCACCATAGTGACAATACACATGCGGGGGAAGGCGATGTTCCGGGTGAAGAGGGCAAGGTTGGTGTGGAAAGAGTGGGACGGATTGTGAAAATGGACGGACGTCAGCTGAATTTTGGACGGGTCATGATTGTCGGACGCCAAACATAATGTACTTCCGGACTCCCTCAGAGCTCCCTGATTTGGGATCGGTGTGCGAAATTTCATCGATCCAACCCAAAATAAATGTCCGCGTCGGAACACAAAAGTGGCCGGACCGATTTGATGAGCGCGTTTGAGATGTCCTAGCCACGGCGCGCACGCCCCGCACGCCCAAGCCTGTTCCACTCCGTGTTGTGGACCGTCGCTCAGGGGGACGTAGCGTATCCCGCGTGCAGTGCACAGCCGGGTTGGTTGGTTCTCTGTGCTCGGCCGGGCCAGACATCCGATGCTGACAAGTAATCTGACCGTTCATGAAAAGCCACACTGCCTTCTGGACCGGACAGCACCGCCGCTGCTGCGGCTGAACTGGAGGGGTGGCTCCCCATGCTACGCGACGCACGACCCGACCCGGCCCACTCCCTGCCTCCGCTCCTCCAGTCCGGTTTGCCTTGAGCGTGTTCCACCATTGCGCAGCACCCACCCTCCTCTCCCCCCATTAAAACCCCGCCCCGTCCGGCAGGCCAAGGCACGCATACACACACGCGCCTGCCTGCGATCTGACGCCACCACACCGGCCAAGGAAGCAAGGAACCTGCTCCATCCATGGCGTCCCACGCGGGCCGCCTCCTCCTGCTCCTCGCGCTGGCCGCCGCGCTCGCCGGCCGCTCCGGTACGCCCCCGAACCACATTTCCTCTTCTTCTTCTTTTTTCACCCAAAATAGCTAGATGGTTCGGTTCTTGGAAATCTGTTTTATTGTTGGCTTACTGCTGTTCTTGATGGCCGTGGGACGATGAGCAGCAGAGGGGGCGTGGTGCGTGTGCCGCACGGACCTGCCGGACGCGACGCTGCAGAGGACGCTGGACTACGCGTGCGGCAGCGCCGCCGACTGCAAGCCCATCCAGCCCAACGCCGCCTGCTTCGCCCCGGACACCGTCAAGGCGCACTGCTCCTACGCCGTCAACAGCTACTACCAGCGCAGCGGCCAGAACTCGCTCGCCTGCGTCTTCTCCGGCACCGCCGTAGTCTCCTCCGTCGACCCAAGTACCCACCTGCTCTACTCATCCACTCGCTCACCGTTTCTTTCCCTGCTGCCCCAATCGCACAGTTCTAGATTTCTGATGATGCTCCGTTTTCTTGCAGGCACCAACGGCTGCAAGTACCCTGCGACCCCAAGGTAACGCGCCTCGTTGCTGACCTGCTACACTATTTTTGCAGAGTTCATCGTCCTCTCTTTTCTCCTTGAGAAAATAGACATCACATCTAAGAACTAGTAGTAAGATGTAGGAGGATTGTTGAGCATTATCTCAGTCTTCTTTCAGTTTCATTGCTACCCCCAGAAAACCCTTTACAGCCAACAGCATTTGGCCCATTTACTAGCTACCAGACGGATTGCAATCCCGAATATTTATGAAGTACAAAATGAGATGTCACATGCACATCTCTTGCTTACAACTCTGGTCCAGTAGTGCACCATCATTCATTAGCATGCTTTTGGCCGTCCTCACATTTTCACAAGACGCCATTGCAGCCCAGCTAGGGGTCATTGCCTTGCCTCATTGGGTCATTGACCAGCAATAATCAGAGGATATATTTGGTGGCTGCTGCCATGTGATAGCATCCGCTGTGGGGCGGTGTGTCCGTTACTTGGCTGGGAAACCTGATGCGCGTGGGGTTCCCCTCTTTTCCCACATTTGGCTGCATCATCGCTGCACAACTTGTGTCATCCTGGACTCCTTTGAGGGGAATCCTATATGCTCCTTTTGAAACTAGTCCTCGCAAATTAGCAGGCCATTAGGTGCGAAGGGAGTTGCAGCCGTTTCGATTAGTCTGTTCTGGTCCCTTTTACAGCAGTAATCAACTCCTTGTAAATGGTTGAGCACAGCTCATCATTGTGTGTTTTTTGTTTGTTTGTTCAGTGCTCCTGACAGCCCGCCGCCGCCAATGGCGCAAGGTCCGAACGGCAAGGACACCAGTGGCGGCGCCGACGTTCTCCCGGTGGCCGGAACCGCGACGCGGGCGGTCATCCTGGCCTGTTGCTCGCTCCTCGCTCTGTACCTCATGGCGTGACCAGAGGAGACACAAGGCACCCCTCCTGCACCGGCCCTTGGTTTAGGGTGTCTTGTTTCTGCACATTTTCTCTTAGTAGTGGTGGTAGGAAGAGAACCTTTGTGATGAGATGATGATGGTATTCCGTTCTGGTGGAAGATTGAAGATAGCCAGGGAGTGTCAGTGAAACCATGATTGTTTAGTGGAGGGTTTAGGGCTGATGTAGTGATGCTGTTATGACCTGATGCTGTGTCTTGGAGGATGCTACTGTCATGACTTGATTCTACCATGTTTGGTTGTCTGGTTCTTTGGTGCAGATCATGGGAAATTGGCAGATCAGTGGAGTGCAGCTTGCTGTACCAAAATCCGGTTACATTGAAACAGTAAAGACTGTTCCATGTCTTCCCTTCGTCAAAGCGATGCCTCTTCGCTTGTCAAAATTTAATATGTACGCCGTGTCGTCGTGGAACAACCAGCGACACTAAGAAGCTATAAACCGGAGAACTTTGAAATATTTCACAAATTGTTCCAGCATTTTTCGTTTCGGCCCAACTCCCTGACGAAAAAAACTCATGGGCCACAAATCCGTTTCCGGTCCGTCAGGTCGTCTCGGCATGAAGGGATCTTTCAAAGCCAGCAAGCTACTACACACGCATTTGTTGAAAGCTTCATCAGTCATCACCGAGCTGTAGATCGTCTAGGTGAGGAAGCTGAGCTGCAACACGGTTGCTGCAGCAAATATCCCTCATGCTGCACTGATTATCAGACGTAAGGCTCCCCTTGCAGGTTTCGCCAAGATCCACGTCGACGCAGGAGTGGCTAGGCAAAATAGGGGAGATTCAGCAGCTGCGATCTGTCGAGATGAAACTGGCAATTACCTTGGTAGTTCTTCTCTCGTTATTGTTAGTGTACATGACGCCGCTACCTTGGAAGCAATCGTATGCCGAGAGGCGTTATCTTTGGCGGAAGACCTCTTTTATCCAGAACTTCATCATAGCTTCTGATTCAAAACAGGTGGTGAGCGACATCAACAATCATAACCAGGGGCGATATGGCTCTATTATTAATGAAATCAAGCTGCGAGCTGCTAGCTTCAACCATAAATTTACTTTCAAAGGTCGTTCTGCAAACCGGTGATGCACACTTTAGCTAAGTTTTTCTCTTTCTTTAGGGCAGGGGGCGTCATCTTTGACGTGTTCAGCCCCATGACACAAACTGTATCCCACAGGTTTTTGATCAATAAAGTTCGGTCTTACCTCTAAAAATAGCTATATCTATATCTATACCAATACAAAAAGATCCAACAAATCTCAGCCAACAAGCAGTGTCAATCCAACAACCAATATTGCTCCAATGATGAGCGCTCAACATGTTTAGTGTACAATTAATAACATGCCAAATATAAACAATTCATGCAATTTAGATTTGTAATTTATATTCTTCGTAATATTAATGTGTAATTATTTTTTTGCTTAATATCAACATGCAACTAATTTTCTGTCCGGTATAACGTGCACTGCACGTACACATTTACTAGTGTGGTAGTGATGACCAATTTAACCCATATTGCTTTGAGTTGCCAGGCAGCGAAGTCACTCTCACGCCGTTTGAAACTCCCGTAGCGAGTGACGCACGAGCAGTTTGTATCCCAGCTCTTAACCATGAATTGGAAACGGGATTGGTTTCTCTTTGGTGGCGCTTGCCATTGATTTCCATTTACCGGATAGATAGATTTACAGGGGAACGTAGCGGCTCGAGCATGCATCTTCCCGTCCGCACATCTGCGCCGCAATTTGGAAATTTGATTCCACCAGAAATTAGTTGAGAAACATATGGAATGGAGCACTTCACATGACATGAGGTGGTGATCTAACCATGTTTGTATGTCTTATCTGAATTGAATAGATGTTCTGTCTAGTGCATTCACTTGGGTTTGGTCACTCAAAGTGACACTATCGTTTTTCGCAAAAAAAAGTGTCGCTATTGTTATCTAATTCTTGCAAACTAGTTCTGACTCTTGAGTGGCCATGTGTTGTAGCATGAGGATGATGTGGCATGACTGTAATTTTAACAAACCGTGAATCTTCGAGGAGTCAGATCAGTGTGCTAGAGATCGAGTTTGTTTGACTAAGAATCTGGTTGTGATTTCCTTGTTGTTTGGATGACATGTGTCATTCACGCAGTCCCATCGGTGTCGTGTTGCGGCCCAAGGGGAGGCTCGTGTGGGACAACTAGCAGTCCACGCTCGGCATGCTCTACTACGGGGAGTACATGAACACAAGACCCGACGCGTCAGTTTCTGTCTCAGTTTTGGCATCCACATTATTTTCCACAAGATGTATTTCTACGTATGTTTTTTGAATATTGCACGTAGATTTGTAGTATTGACGGATATGTCTTTGAGAAGCATCACTTCCGTAACATCAATGTCACCTACAAAGGTTGTGGCATCAGTTATTAGCATGATGAGTTGTACTTTTTTTGTCATGGTAATTGACTAATTGTGCGGTGTCTTTGAGAAGCGTAACTTACATAACATCAGCATCACGCGGATGTGGTTGACAGAATATGTGTCTTTGAGAAGTGTCTTATCGGTTGCGCGGCGTGGCACCTTCCTGTCTCGCCTCATCAAAAGGCGCGATGGTACCCAGAACCCCTGGCTTTTTCGATGGCCGACCATGACGAAAGTCTTCAGCATATCTGGCATTTTAATGCTGGATGAGATGATCTACAACTAAAATGCCTCATCAATAGGCGCCGTCGGTTTAAAGGTAAAAGACCATCAGCTTGGCATATTCATCATAGATTTGCCTGATGTTATGACGTATATAGATGTCACGTTATATAGCGAGTCCATTAGACGTTTCACCTTATATGATCGTGCGCCCGCTGGTTTGGGGTGGCAAGGCCTCCCCTAGGCCGCCTATCCATTCGGCGCATATGCTTCATTTTGTATTCGTCTATCGCATGGTTGTATTCTTCTCATGACCTAGTTTGTGAAATAAAAAAGCAGGTGGTCTCATTTGGTCTAGGCAC
>NC_041389.1:591895550-591973600 GCF_002162155.2 Triticum dicoccoides | reverse complement strand
GAAAAGCTCATCCCCTTCCTCACGTTACTTTCCAAATCCACACTCATAGTCATCGTATACCCACCTTGCAATGCGTGTTCCATCGGTAGCGTCCTCGCCAACCGCCGTCTCTAACATCCCTTGCAGCCTCACCCCTTTCCTATGGACCCCCGCCCCTTTTGTGTGCTGCTCTGTCGCATCCCCCACCCCCACCAACCTGATACCAATCCAAAAGCCAAGCCCAAGCCCAATCTGGAATCCCCAAGAATCGAAGAGAGGAAGGGTGGAGACGCTGCACCTGAAGCCAGATCTACTAAAACCACCAAGTACTCGTCTTGTTTGTAATGCAAGGGTTTATATGAATCAAGTTCAGAGGTTGTAGACCAGTTCTATATGACCGTCCGGGCAAGTTTAGCTAATAGGAGCATACGAACTAGTTGTATATCCTTTATCATGGTAGGAACAACTTCTATCTTGTGCACTGGTTAATATTTGCTATATTCCATTTTTATGAAGGATGACGTACCGTAATGTAATGCATTTACATCATAGCGGTACAGTTAACATTCAATCTGGCACCACTGGTATGGTTTTTGTGGACACCCGTAGCCGTGCCATATGTTTCCCTAAGGAGCCCACTCTTTTCTGAACTGGATGATTGGGTCAGAGTAGAGCTGGTTGAGGAATACAATTGTGTAGTAAGGTTGGAAGGAAGGTACTACGCCGACACACACCCTGGGTCATTTTGTATGATGATCCCCTTGGCAGCGGCTTATTCTTGGGAGAATGGTCGGTGAATCTTGCATCAAGATCCTTGTCATATATGCGGTGGTGAAGCCAGGTCATTTCCTATGTGACATAGACCTTAATCGCACGCTGGTAGGCTGTGATGGCCATAAGTCTTGAGCCGCCAGCCACAAGCCCACAACGTAGCCAGTCCAGAGATGTATGATACCTTCATTGGGAGACAGCCGTTGCTAGAAATTAGCACCCTACTTACACAAGAGCATGACATTGTAGAAGCTGACATACATAGGCTTGGTGAAGTGGATTTGAACAATGGGCGGTAGAAACAAACGATGAAGAAGGCAGCAGGGCCGATAGTGACGCAAGTTGGTTAGAAAGTACTCCTTCTGTAATGATCTAAACGCTCTTATATTTCGTTACGGAGGGAATACTCAATTGGCAAATCAGCGGTGTGCAGCTTTGTCGTACTAAAATCTCAAAGCGATGCCTCGCTCGTTCCTTGTCAAATTTTAGTATGCCATGTCACCATGGAACAAACGACCAGCGAGCCTAAGAAGCTAACCGGAGACCTGTGAAACAATTCATAAATTGTTCCGGCATTTTTACTGAGATGGTGCTCAGGATGTTGTGGTACATGCATGTCCCTCGGAGTTTTCATGTGATAAGAAAACTAGTTACCCAAATGCTTAATTCAGCCCAACTCCCTAACGAAGAAACCTCGTGGGCCACAAATCCATTTTCGGCCTGTTGTGTCATCTCAGCCCAGGACATTCGCTTCAGAAATCCTCTTGCTTGTACGTGCTGGTGCAAATGACCAATTTAACCCGGATTGTTTTGAGTAGCCAGCCAGCCAGCAAAGTCAGTGTCACGCCGTTTGAAACTTGGGTACCGAGTGACGCATGAGCAGTTTCCATCCCAGCTCTAAACCACGAATCAACGATAGGATTGGCTTTTCTTTCGTGGCATTTGCCATCGTTTTCCATTCTACCGGATAGGTGTGAACCCGGTACCGTCGGCGTCGGGTTGGTATTGCTGCGCCACACTGTTGCATTGGGAAATCACCCACATCAAATTCGTTTTTTTTTTCATTTTGTAAATTTTTGGGTTGTTAATCCACACACAAATGGATGTTTTTTTGGTTCACTTATTTTGAAACGGAGAGGCCTTTCCATAAACAAGCCGCATCAGGTGACACGACGCAGCTGGTCGTGAAGTTGCCTCCGCAAATTTGATTGGTTGGATGCGGGTGCAGGCTGGTTGCTGCCATGGAGGATGGTGGGTTTTTGGAGGGAATGCCGGGGGTGGAGAGGCACGAGGCACCACCGATCATGCGTGGCGGCACCAGGCGGTTGGGCTGACGATATATGGGTTGGACGAAGGCAGGCGACATGACCTAAGGAAGGAAGAGTGGAACCGGAAGTACCTTTCTGCACCTAGGAGCAAATGCTTCTTGTGTGAACAGTAAAATCAAAAAATAGCAAAAAATTCTAAACTTTTTCTGTGTCATACTATGCATGCAAAATTTCATCACGAAATCATATTTGTGGAAGTCGTGCCAAAAAACAAAATCAAAGCTTCAAAATGCTTTTCTATCCCAGCTCTTAACCACGAATCAGCGATAGGACTGGCGTCTCTTTCGTGGCATTTGCCATCGTTTTCCATTCTACCGGATAGGTGTGAACCTGGTACCGTCGGCGTCGGGTTGGTATTGCTGCGACACACTGTGCGTTGGGGAAACACCCACATCAAATTCCTTTTCCTTTTCATTTTGTAAAATTTTGGGTTGTTAATCCACACACAAATGGATGTTTTTTTGGTTCACTTATTTTGAAACGGAGAGGCCTTTCCATAAACAAGCCGCATCAGGTGACACGACGCGGCTGGCCGCGAAGTTGCCTCCGCAAATTTGATTGGTTGGAGGCGGGTGCAGGCTGGTTGCTGCCATGGAGGATGGTGGGGTTTTGGAGGGAATGCCGCGGGTGGAGAGGCACGAGGCACCACCGACCATGCGTAGCGGCACCAAGCGGTTGAGCTGACGATATATGGGTTGGACGAAGGCAGGCGACATGACCTAAGGAAGAAAGAGTGGAACCGGAAGTACCTTTCTACACCTAGGAGCAAATGCTTCTTGTGTGAACAGTAAAATCAAAAAATAGCAAAAAAATCTAAACTTTTTTTGTGTCATACTATGCATGCAAAATTTCATCACGAAATCACATTTGTGGAAGTCGTGCCAAAAAAACAAAAACAAAGCTTCAAAATGCTTTTATAAGTATCATTTTCAGAGCATCGATTTTTTTTTACCACGCCTTCCACCAATGCGATTTTGTGATGAAACTTTGCATGCACAACAAACATTTATGAAAGTATGCCATAAAAAATATTTTTTTTATTTTTTTTATTTTACCGTTCACCTCAGGAGCATTTGCTCCTGGGTGTAGAAACTCGACGTCCGAATGGGACGCGCTTTTCATTTTTGCATAGACTTAGACTACTCAACATGAGCATACCCTGCACCGACGACGGCCATGGACTCCATTGTTGAGTCGTGGCAGGTCGTGATCGAGATCGCGTCAGTGAAATGAGTTCCCTCTGGCGCAGTGCAACAAATGCGTGTCTCCCTCTTGTACACTCACGAACGCGGTGCGGCGCTGGCGTCGGGCTGCTGCGAGGCGGCGCGCACAGTGCCACGAGTCACCAGCACACACGCAGACACTGCAGCGATCAGTCTCCTGTCCCGAGCAACAGCAACATCAGTACGTACTTTCTCTATCAGCGGCACGGCCTAGTAAGATGGCCGTCTCGACGACCCGTCTGACCGACTACGAGCGGCCTTGGGCCGGCACGGCCGCACGGGATACTATGCTGCCGGCATCGTCCGCGCCAACATACCGTTCCCTCGGTCGCTGACGCGTGGGGTCGATTGTCACCAGGGCGTTAGAGGCTTACAGCAACTCCAACCGGCCGACCCAAATGGATGGCGATTTTGTTTGTTTTTTATCCGTTTGAGTCGGTTTAGCGGACACTCATGTTCGCTTCCGCGTTTGGATCAGCACATGCGCCCAACCCTGGCTCGACCCATTTTTACGGCGCGTAAAAAAACACAAATATTTAAAAAATGAAAAACATTAATGCCAGCCACAAAGGCCGGCGAGAGTCTACGTGTCCACATTTACATTAATTAAACATTAATAAGACTAAACTACGAGGTGGCGCGCTGCCCTAGGTGTCCTCGTCATCCTCGTTGAGGCCGGTGAGGTCGATCAGCGTCGGCGCAGGGCCGGTCCACTCAGTGTTCCAGACGGTGGCGACATCGTCCGCCGTGGACTATGCCGGCTCGGGCTATGCGCCGTCGGTCCGGCACGACGCGCCTCCTCCTCGGCGTTGCGCTCCAGCTGCTCGAAGTGCTCGCCTCGTGGCGCTACTCGGCCATCCTTCGATGGCGCCACTGCCCGAGGTAGGCCGCCTCTTGCGCCTCCGTCACCTGCATCTAGACCGGTGGCGCGCAGACCCACTCGCGCACCACTCCGGTCTAGGAGTAGCGCTTGATGGGGGTCGGCTCCGGCTCGGCCTTGGCTGGGGACGGTGGGGCCAGCAGCGGCACGACGCAGTCGCCGGCTGCGGACAGCGCCATGGCCTCCACCATGCGCGCCTCGTACGCCGCCTCCTCCTCATCCTCCTTGTGCCACTCCTCCTCCTCGCTCTCCTGGAAGACAGCCGCCAAGGCCGCCTGGTAGGCGGCCTCCGTCGCCTGGTCCTCGTCGCGAACGATGAGGGGCGGCGGCGGGGAGCCATGCGAGACATCGTGGATGCCGCGCCGCCTGGCCTCCTTGTGCTCAAAGGCGAACCAACGCCCACAATAGGGCGAGTCGACGTCGTAGGCGGGGTCGCGGCGCTGCTCCGCCGTCAGCAGCGCCCGCTGGCGCCGCACCTCCTCCGCGTGCGCCCTCGCCGACCGCGGCGCCACTGGCACTGGGATCCTCTCCGGATCCAAGTGCCAGTCGTGTGGCAGGGTGACGTCGGGGTATGGGAGAGGGGCGCGGTTCTCCCAGTGCCACTTCGCCTGGTGCACTGGGAAATTCACGTACTGCCTCGGCCGGTGGGAAGACACCGACGGAGGCGGGGGAGAGGGTTGGTGGGGGCTTTGCCCTTGCCTTTGCCGGAGAAGAAACCCATCGTTGTGGTGTCTAGGGTTGCCGTCGACGGTGAGCAGAGGATGGCGAAATGGGAAGGAGAGGCTTCTGGAAGCAGATGAGGACGACCCCTCTCCCGCATGCTCAGATTAAAAAAGGCCGACCGTCATCGCTGACGTGTGGGCCCGAGGTGGGCGGACGTCATAAGTTAAGCTGACCACGGTAGTTGGACGACCGCCAGGTGGAGACGCGGCGGACACCGAGAAGGCGCGCGAGGCGTCCGCTTCGCGTCCGTGCCGACGCATTTCTGCCGCAAATGGGTCGGCGCGGATGCGAAGCGGACACGTTTTGCGAATCGGTCGGCATGTTGGGCCTCCGCTTTTGTCCACGCCGACCCAAATGAACAGCAGTGGGCGAAGTGGGTACCTGCATTGGAGTTGTTTTTATTCAGTTGGACCCCGACTTTTGCCACTGAGTATGTCCTTGATGTTGACGGCTAAGACTAATTTCAGCGGGTCGTTGCCTCCCCTCCCTCGCCGTAGCTCCGCGTTTCATCCAGCCATCCCCAGTCCCCGCTGACGACTACATGGATGGCGCCTCGATCCCCGCATCTGATTCCATCGTTTTGAAATTGGATCCAATGCTTCCTTCGGCTTGAGCGCCTCCTGCGGTTCCGACGGCTCCAGTGCCTCCCGTGGCTCCGACGGCCGCCCGCGACCTCCAATGCAAGCACCCCGTCTACCCTGCCAGTGAAGAGTTTGTAGTGGAGGTGGCATAGCCTATGATGTTGAGTGAAGGCAGCCGCCTCCCCTAGCCGGGGTCGCAGCGATCCTCTGCGAAGGTTATGACTAAATCTCAGTCGATTAAGAGTTAACCAAGTCTCGGTCAAGTGACATAACATATAAAAAATTACATGAGTTTCCACGTAATATCTCATGAATACAATATCAATTGAGACTTCACTACGGCTCAACCAATTGAGATTTAGCAATATCGATAATCGAATAAGAGACGGGGAAGGCTCACACCCCCCCCCCCTGGTTCCTCCTAGCAACGAGCGAAACTATGTGGCATTTCCAGTCGTACGCGGACAAGAAAAGGCGATGAGGTACATAAAGTAATCCTTTGACTTGTAATTGTTTTATGTTCGATTGAGTGTGAGGTGACCGTTAAAATTGATGGCAATGTGAAATGATAACAATTTAATGTGAAATGTTAACAATTTAGTGATGATTTTCTAAAAATAATGGGGGAGGGGTGGACCTTCAATGACGAATCTTTTGTCACCTTTTGATTGCCAGTCTAACCAAGACACATAATTTGATCAATTTAAGGCCTCCGGCTCATCGAGGAAGAAGGCTTTTCAGGGAACAAACTTTAATGTCCGGTGAATGGAAAACGATGGCAAGCGCCACCGGAGGAGGGAAACCGGTCTGCTTTTCTGACTCGTGTTTTTCTTTTTTACTTCTGTTGATGTTTTTTTACTTTGGTGCTTGTTATGCGTGTTTTAGTTATGCTGACGTCTAGGTGTAAGCTAATAAAATTCATCTTTTGTTGGGAAAAAAGACTTCTACATTAAAAATGTAAGGGCTTTGGCACAATAAATCTTGTACCTAAGATTCCGAGATTTCAAATTTCATCTTTCAGTTTAGTCTCATATTATAAGAGCATATACAGGCAGGCGCCTCAAACGCTCGGACCAAACCCTGGCCACTCCACTCACCTCCACTCCGGTCCACACCGTCCCCAAGCTCACGTTCAGCAGTCTCCAACCTTCTTCGGCATGGCCGGAAGAGGATCCGACTCCAACCAATATGAATTCGTAAACTGGGGTGGACGAGGCTATGGCCGTCCTGTTGCCCTCCATTGCTCCTGGGAGGACTAAGCCGGACCGATGGAGGGATTAACCCGGCACGAATCCATTGTGTCGGCCCAACGAGTGCTCGGATCCTTCAAGGATGGATCATCGCGGTATGGTAGCCTCCCCATCTCCGGTCTGCCAGAGTATTACTGGAGGAAATATGCCCTAGAGGCAATAATAAATTTGTTATTTTATATTTCCTTATTCATGATAAATGTTTATTATTCATGCTAGAATTGTATTAACCGGAAACTTGATACATGTGTGGATACATAGACAAAACACTGTGTCCCTAGTATGCCTCTACTTGACTAGCTCGTTGATCAAAGATGGTTAAGTTTCCTAGCCATAGACATGTGTTGTCATTTGATGAACGAGATCACATCATTAGGAGAATGATGTGATGGACAAGACCCATCCATTAGCTTAGTATAATGATCGTTCAGTTTTATTGCTACTGCTTTCTTCATGTCAAATACATATTCATCCGACTATGAGATTATGCAACTCCCGGATACCAGAGGAATGCCTTCTGTGCTATCAAACACCACAATGTAACTGGGTGATTATAAAAATGCTCTACAGGTATCTCTGAAGGTGTTTTTTGGGTTGGCATAGACCAAGATTAGGATTTGTCACTATGAGTATCAGAGAGGTATCTCTGGGCCCTCTCGGTAATGCACATCATAAGAAGCCTTGCAAGCAATGTGACTAATGAGTTAGTTGCGGGATGATGCATTACGGAACAAGTAAAGAGACTTGCCGGTAACGATATTGAACTAGGTATGAAGATACCGACGATCGAATCTCGGGCAAGTAACATACCGATGACAAAGGGAGTAACGTATGTTGTCATAACGGTTCGACTTATAAAGATCTTCGTAGAATATGTGGGGCCAATATGAGCATCCAGGTTCCGCTATTGGTTATTGACTGGAGAGGTGTCTCGGTCATGTCAACATAGTTCTCGAACCCATAGGGTTCGCACGCTTAACATTCGATGATGATTTTGTATTATATTAGTTATGTGATTTGGTGACCGAATGTTATTCGGAGTCCCGGATGAGACCACAGACATGACGAGGAGTCTCGAAATGGTCAAGAGGTAAATATTCATATATAGGACGATAGTATTCGGACATCGGAAGTGTTCAGGGGGTACCAGGTACGCATCGGGTCACCGGAAAGGGGTTCCGGCACCCCCGGCAAAGATATGGGCCTTATGGGCCAAGAGAGGGACAGACCAGCCCCTGGTGGGCTGGTGCGCCCCCATATAGGATGAAATAGGATGAGAAGGAAGGAGGGTAAGGCAGAAGGAAAGGGGAGGATTCGACCTTCCCCTTTCCTTCTCTCCCCCCTCTCTTTCCGTCCCCTTGCGACACTTATGGAAGGGGGGAGGGCGACTTGTGGGAGGCGCCCAAGTAGGATTACTCCTACTTGGGGAGGCCCTTGCTGCCCCTCTCCCTCTCTCACCTATATATATGTGGGGTGGCACCACTAGAACACATATCATTGATTCCTAGCTATGTGCACCTCCTCCACAGTTTGCACCTCCGGTCATATTCACGTAGTGCTTAGGCGAAGCCCTGCGTAGATCACTTCACCATCACCGTCACCACGCCGTCGTGCTGATGCAACTCTCCCTCGACACTTTGCTGGATCAAGAGTTCGAGGGACGTCATCGAGATGAGCGTGTGTAGAACTCGGAGGTGTCGTACGTTCGGTGGTTGATCGGTCGGAACGAGAAGAAGTTCGACTACATCATCCGCGTTAACAAACGCTTCCTCTTTCGGTCTACGAGGGTACATGGACACACTCTCCCCTTCTTGTTGCTATGCATCTCCTAGATAGATCTTGCGTGAGCATAGGAATTTTTTTGAAATTGCATGCTATGTTTCCCAACAGTGGCATCCGAGCCAGGTCGATGCATAGATGATATGCACGAGTAGAACACAAAGAGTTGCGGGCGGTGATTGTCATACTGCTTACCACCAATGTCTTATTTTGATTCGGCCGTATTGTTGGATGAAGCGGCCCGAACCAACCTTAAATGACCGCGTTCATGAGACCGGTTCCACCGGCAGACATGCAACTAGTTTTGCATAAAGGTGGCTAGTGGGTGTCTGTTTCTCCAACTTTAGTTGAATCGAATTTGACTGCGGTTGGTCCTTGTTGAAGGATAAAACAACAAACTTGATAAATCACCGTTGTGGTTTTGTGCCGTAGATAAGAAAGGTTCTTGCTAGAAGCCCGTAGCAGCCACATAAAACTTGCAACAACAAAGTAGAGGACGTCTAACTTGTTTTTGCAGGGCATGTTGTGATGTGATATGGTTAAGACATGATGTGATATACGTTGTTGTATGAGATGATCATGTTTTGTAAATGTTATCGGCAACTGGAGGGAGCCTTATGGTTGTCGCTTTATTGTATGAAATGCAAACGCCATGTAATTGCTTTACTTTGTCACTAAACGGGAGTGATAGTTGTATAAGCAATAGTTGGCGGGACGACCACGGCGCTATGATGGAGATCAAGGTGTCGAGCCGGTGACAATGGAGATCATGACGTTGCTTTGGAGATGGAGATCAAAAGCACAAGATGACGATGGCCATATCATATCACATATTTTGATTGCATGTGATGTTTATCTTTATGCATCTTATTTTGCTTAATACAGCGGTAGCATTATATGATGATCCCTTAACTAAATTTCAAGGTATAAGTGTTCTTCCCAAGTATGCACCGTTGCGAAAGTTCTTCGTGCTGAGACACCATGTGATGATCGGGTGTGATAGGCTCTACATTAACATATATCTGGTGCAAGCCCATTTTGCACATGTGGAATACTCAGGTTAAACTTGACGAGCCTAGCATGTACAGACATGGCCTCGGAACACTGGAGACCGAAAGGTCGAACGTGAATCATATAGTAGATATGATCAACATAAGAGATGTTCACCATTGATGACTACTCCATCTCACGTGATGATCGGACATGGTTTAGTTGATTCGGATTACGTACCATTTAGATGACTTGAGGGATGTCTATCTAAGTGGGAGTTCTTAAGTAATATGATTAATTGAACTTAATTTATCATGAACTTAGTCCTGATAGTTTTGCATATCTATGTTCTAGATCAACGGCCCGTGCTACCGTTCCCTTGAATTTTAATGCGTTCCTAGAGAAAGCTAAGTTGAAAGATGATGGTAGCAACTACACGGTCTGGGTCCGTAACTTGAGGATTATCCTCATTGCTGCATAGAAGAAATATGTCATTGATGCACCGCTAGGTGAAAGGCCTGCTGCAGGAGCAGATGCTGACGTTATGAATGTCTGGCAAGCTCGATCTGATGACTACTTGATAGTTCAGTGTGCCATGCTTTACGGCTTAGAATCGGGACTTCAAAGACGTTTTGAACGTCATGGACCATATGAGATGTTCTAGGAGTGGAAGTTAATATTTCAAGCAAATGCCCGAGTTGAGAGATATGAAGTCTCCAACAAGTTCTATAGCTGCAAGATGGAGGAGAACAGTTCTGTCCGTGAACACATACTCAGAATCTCTGGATATCATAATCAGTTAACTCAGCTGGGAGTTAATCTTCTAGATGATTGTGTCATTGACAGAGTTCTTCAATCACTGCCACCAACCTATAAAGGCTTTGTGATGAACTATAATATGCAAGGGATGTAAAAGACTATTCCCGAGCTCTTCGCAATGCTCAAAGCTGCGGAGGTAGAAATCAAGAAGGAGCATCAAGTGTTGATGGTTAACAAGACCACTAGTTTCAAGAAAAAGGGCAAGGGAAAGAAGGGAGGCTTCAAGACAAATGGCAAGAAAGTTGCCAGTCCTAGGAAGAAACACAAAGCTGGACCCAAGATTGAAACTAAGTGCTTCTACTGCAAAGGGACTGGTCACTTGACGCGGAACTGCCCCAAGTATTTGGCGGATAAGAAGGATGGAAAAGTGAACAAAGGTATATTTGATATACTTTCTATTGATGTGTGCCTTACTAATTCTCGTAGTAGTGCCTGGGTATTTAATACCGCTTCGGTTGCTCATATTTGTAACTCGAAACTGGGACTATGGATTAAACGAAGATTGGCTAAGGACGAGGTGACGATGCGCAGGGAATGGTTCCAAGGTCGATGTGATCGTCGTCGGCACACTACCTCTACATCTACCTTTGGGATTAGTTTTAGACCTAAATAATTGTTATTTGGTGCCAGCATTGAGCATGAACATTATATCTGGATCTTGTTTAGTGTGAGACAATTATTCATTTAAATCAGATAATAATGGTTGTTCTATTTATATGAGTAATATCTTTTATGGTCATGCACCATTGAAGAGTGGTCTATTTCTATTGAATCTCGATCATGGTGATACACATATTCATAATATTGATGCCAAAAGATGCAAAGTTGATAATGATAGTGCAACATATTTGTGGCACGCCGTTTAGGTTATATTGGTGTAAAGCGCATGAAGAAACTCCATGCAGGTGGACTTTTGGAATCACTTGATTATGAATCATTTGATACTTGAGAACCGCCTCATGGGCAAGATGACTAAAACTGCGTTCTCCGGAATAATGGAACGAGCTAATGACTTATTGGAAATAATACATACTAATGTATGTGATCCGATGAGTGTTGAGGCTTGTGGCGGGTATCATTATTTTCTGACCTTCACAGATGATTTGAGAAGATATGGGCATATCTACTTAATGAAACACAAGTCTGGAACATTTGAAAAGTTCAAAGAATTTCGGAGTGAAGTAGATAATCATCGTAACAAGAAAATAAAGTTTCTAAGATCTGGTCGTGGAGGTGAATATTTGAGTTACGAGTTTGGCCTTCATTTAAAACAATGTGGAATAGTTTCACAACTCACGCCACCTGGAATACCATAGCGTAATGGTGTGTCCGATCATCGTAATCATACTTTATTAGATATGGTTCAATCTATGATGTCTCTTACAGATTTACCACTATCATTTTATGGTTATGCATTAGATACAGTTGCATTCACGTTAAATAGGGCACCGTCAAAATCCGTTGAGACGACACCGTATGAACTGTTGTTTGGCAATAAACCTAAGCTGTCGTTTCTTAAAGTTTGGGGATGTGATGCTTATGTCAAAAGGCTTCATCCTGATAAGCTCAAACCCAAATCGGAGAAGTGTGTCTTCATAGGATACCCTAAGAAACAATCGGGTACACTTCTACCATAGATCTGAAGGCAAGATCTTTGTTGCCAAGAATGGAACCTTTCTAGAGAAGGAGTTTCTCTCGAAAGAAGTGAGTGGGAGGAAAGTAGAACTTGATGAGGTAATTGTACCTTCTCTCAATTTAGTAAGTAGCTCATCCGAGAAATCTGATCCTGTGATGCCTACGCCAACTAGAGAGGAAGCTAATGATAATGATCATGAAACTTCAGATCAAGTTACTACAGAACCTCGTAGGTTAACCAGAGCACGATTCGCACCAAATGGTACGACAATCCTGTTCTGGAAGTCATGTTACTTGACCATGACGAACATATGAACTATGAAGAAGCTATGATGAGCCCAGATACTGATAAATGGCTTGAGGCCGTGAAATCTGAGATAGGATCCATGTATGAGAACACAATATGGACTTTAGTGGATTTACTTGATGATCGGCGACCCATAGAGAATAAATGGATCTTCAAGAAAAGACTAACGTGGATGGTAATGTTACTGTCAATAAAGCTAGACTTGTCACAAAAGGTTTTCGACAAGTTCAAGAAGTTGATTACGATGAGACTTTCTCACCCGTAGTGATGCTTAAGTCTGTCCGAATCATGTTAGCAATTGCCGCATTTTATGATTATGAAATCTGGCAAATGGACGTCAAAACTGCATTCCTTAATGGATTTCTTAAAGAAGAGTTGTATATGATGCAACCAGAAGGTTTTGTCGATCCTAAAGGTGCTAACAAAGTGTGCAAGCTCCAGCGATCCATTTATGGACTGGTGCAAGCATCTCGGAGTTAGAATATACGCTTTGATGAGGTGATCAAAGCATATGGTTTTATACAAACTTTTGGAGAAGCCTATATTTACAAGAAAGTGAGTGGGAGCTCTATAGCATTTCTAATATTATATGTGGATGACATATTGTTGATTGGAAATGATATTGAATTTCTGGATAGCATAAAAGGATACTTGAATAAAAGTTTTTCAATGAAAGACCTCGGTGAAGCTGCTTATATATTGGGCATCAAGATCTATAGAGATAGATCAAGACGCTTGATAGGACTTTCACAAAGCACATACCTTGATAAAGTTTTGAAGAAGTTCAAAATGGACCAGTCAAAGAAAGGGTTCTTGCATGTGTTACAAGGTGTGAAGTTGAGCCAGACTCAATGCTCGACCACTGAAGAAGACAGAGAGAAAATGAAAGTCATTCCCTATGCCTCAGCCATAGGTTCTATCATGTATGCTATGCTATGTATCAGACCTGATGTGTGCCTTGCTGTAAGTTTAGCAGGGAGGTACCAAAGTAATCCAGGAGTGGATCACTGGAAAGCGGTCAAGAACATCCTAAAGTACCTGAAAAGGACTAAGGATATGTCTCTCGTTTATGGAGGTGACAAAGAGCTTGTCGTAAATGTTTACGTCGATGCTGGCTTTGACACTGATCCGGATGACTCTAAGTCACAAACCGGATACGTATTTTTATTAAATGGTGGAGCTGTCAGTTGGTGCAGTTTCAAGCAGAGCGTCGTGGCGGGATCTACATGTGAAGCGGAGTACATATCTGCTTCGGAAGCAGTAAATGAAGGGAGTCTGGATGAAAGAGTTCATATCCAATCTAGGTGTAATACCTAGTGCATCGGGTCCAATGAAAATCTTTTGTGACCATACTGGAGCAACTACCTTGGCGACAGAATCTAGATTTCACAAAAAGACCAAACACATCAAGAGACGCTTCAACTCCATCCGTGATCTAGTCAAGGAGGGAGACATAAAGATTTGCAAAATACATACAAATCTGAATTTGGCAGACCCGCTCACTAAGCCTCTTCCACGAGCAAAACATGATCAGCACCAAGACTCCATGGGTGTTAGAATCATTACAATGTAATCTAGATTATTGACTCTAGTGCAAGTGGGAGACTGGAGGAAATATGCCCTAGAGGCAATAAAAATTTGTTATTTATATTTCCTTATTCATGATAAATGTTTATTATTCATGCTAGAATTGTATTAACCGGAAACTTGATACATGTGTGGATACATAGACAAAACAAAGTGTCCCTAGTATGCCTCTACTTGACTAGCTCGTTAATCAAAGATGGTTAAGTTTCCTGACCATAGACATGTGTTGTCATTTGATGAACGGGATCACATCATTAGGAGAATGATGTGATGGACAAGACTCATCCATTAGCTTAGCATAATGATCGTTAAGTTTTATTGCTATTGATTTCTTCATGACTTATACATATTCCTTTGACTATGAGATTATGCAACTCCCGAATACCGGAGGAACGCCTTGTGTGCTATCAAACGTCACAACGTAACTGGGTGATTATAAAGATGTTGTATATGTGTTTCCCATGGTGTTTGTTGGGTTGGTATAGATCGAGATTAGGATTTGTCACTCCGAGTATCGGAGAGGTATCTCTGGGCCCTCTCAGTAATGCACATCATGATAAGCATAATGATCATTATGGACAAGACCCATCCGTTAGCTTAGCATAATGATCATTCAGTTTTATTGCTACAACTTTCTTCATGTCAAATACATATTCCTCGAACTATGAGATTATGCAACTCCCGGATACTGAAGAAATGCCTTGTGTGCTATCAAACGTCACGACGTAACTGTGTGATTGTAAATATGCTCTACAAGTATTTCCGAAGGTGTTTTTTGGGTTGGCATAGATCAAGATTAGGATTTGTCACTCCGAGTATCAGAGAGGTATCTCTAGGCCCTCTCAGTAAAGCACATCATAAGAAGCCTTGCAAGCAATGTGGCTAATGAGTTAGTTGCAGGATGATGCATTACGAAATGACTAAAGAGACTTGCCGGTAATGAGATTGAACTAGATATGAAGATACCGACGATTGAATCTCGGGAAAGTAACATACCGATGACAAAGGGAATAACGTATGTTGTCATAATAGTTCAACCGATAGAGATCTTCGTAGAATATGTGGGAGCCAATATGAGCATCTAGGTTCCGCTATTGGTTATTTACCGGAGAGGTGTCTCGGTCATGTCTACATAGTTCTCGAACTCGTAGGGTCCGCACGCTTAACATCAATAATGATTTTGTATTATATGAGTTATGTGATTTGGTGATCGAATGTTATTCGGAGTCCCGGATGAGATCACGGACGTGACGAGGAGTCTTGAAATGGCCGAGAGGTAAAGATTCATATATAGGACGATAGTATTCGGACACCGGAAGTGTTCCGAGGGTACGGGGTACGTATCGGGTCATCGGAAAGGGGTTCCGGGCACCCCCGGCAAAGATATGGGCCTTATGGGCCAAGAGAGGGACAAACCAGCTCCTGGTGGGTTGGTGCGCCCCCATATAGGCTGAAATAGGAGGAGAAGGAAGGAGGGGAAGGGAGAAGGAACGGGGAGGATTCGGCCTCCCCCTTTCCTTCTCTCCCTCCTCTCTTTCTTTCCTCCTCCAACACTTATGGAATGGGGAGGCCGACTTGTGAGAGGCGCCCAAGTAGGATTACTCCCCTTGCTGCCCCTCTCCCTATATATATATATATATATATATATATATATATATATATATATATATATATATATATATATATATATGTATGTATGTATGTATGTATGTATATATATATGGGGGGGCACCGCTAGAACACACATCATTGATTCCTAGCCGTGTGCGGCACCTCCATAGTTTACACCTCCGACCATATTCACGTAGTGCTTAGGCGAAGCCCTGTGCATATCACTTCACCATCCCCGTCACCATGCCATCGTGCTGACGCAACTCTCCCTCGACACTTTGCTGGATGAAGAGTTTGAGGGACGTCATCGAGCTGAAGTGTGTAGAACTCGAAGGTGTCGTACGTTTGATGCTTGATCGGCCAGAACGAGAAGAAGTTTGACTACATCATCCGTGTTAACAAACGCTTCCGCTTTTTGTCTACAAGGGTACGTGGACACACTCTCCCCTTCTCATTGCTATGCATCGCCTAGATAGATTTTGCGTGAGCGTAGGAATTTTTTTGAAATTGCATGCTATGTTTTCCAACAATTATGAGTCTTACATGGCCCGTGTGCCTGCCGTGGGAAGGAGTGGGTAAGGATGACCAGGCATGCCTCACTGCTGACATGGTGGCGGCGGATGCGGTAGCACGCGTTGCCGTAGAGGACGAAGCCATCTATGCCCACATCATATAGAAGGAGCAACTGAGGTACACACGTGCCCCTCGCCCGAGAGTAGAATCGGGCGTTCCATGCCATGGCCGAACTTTCCCCCCAAAGAGGAGAAAGACGACGGCGACAGGTCGCTCAACTTCGGCGATGAGGAGACCTGACTCGATCCATTTTACGTTTTCGAGCACTCTTCCGCAAGAAGGATGGCAATGGCGCCGGGAAGGCCAAGGGCAGTCATGGATGATCTTCTCTATAGCTAGTATGTAGATAGAACGCACCAAATTTTGACAGTCTGATGGCATGTCCTGATGTAGTAGCCAGACAAAGTTGTTGCATCGTTTATGTTTACACTGCATATCTTTATATGGATTTGAGGTTTGCACATTGAGGTGTCCAGTTGTGCGAAGCAAGATTTGAGGTGTGACTGGTCAGTGCTCGCGGACGCGCCTAGGAATGTCCACGGGCATTCAAAGATCCAAATTAGTAAGTTACTGGTGTAGATGCTCTAAGATGAGTCATTCTACTACTCCCTTTAGGATGGGAAAATGGAGCAATAAATGGGCATGACATTGGCCAGAATTAGCCAATGTCAGAGAACTTTGAGGGTTGCAAGGGTTATTATAGGAGGTTTTTATCGGGGTATGGAGCTATCAGCAGGCCCTTAAAGTTGTGGAGAAGAAGCTAGAAAAGCATTTCTCAAGCTCAAGTGCTCTGTTATGGTGATGCCTTCGAACGTTGACTAGGAGAGCAACTCAAAAGAGTTGAGACATGATAGTGCCATGTTATGGTGATGCCTTCGAATGTTGACTGGGAGAGTGCCTCAAAAAAGTTGAGACGGGATAGAAACTTTGAAGTTTATGTTCTTTAATAAGATAATAGCAATCTTGACTCTTTTACTTGGTAGTACACTCATAAGTTAACTCTTGATGAACATGGAAAAAATCGACCTTATTATCAACATGGGTATGCTTTAAGAGATATGTTGGTTGCATCTATACCTGGCCATCTGTCGGGCCGGGCCGGGCTTCGGGCCGGGCCAACCAAAGCCCGACGTAAAAAACCTAGGCCCGAGCCTGGCCCATCATGCTAAAAGCCCACCAGGCCTTGGGCCACAGGCCGGGCCTATTCCTTAAATGGCAAAACGACGGGCCCGGGCCCGGCCTGGCCCAGATGTCAGGCTCGAAATCTAGGCCCAGGCCCGGCCCACGGGTAAGGTTAGGTCGGGTCGGGCTTTTTCAGGCCGGATCGGGTTGGGTCGTCCGGGTCAGGCTGCCCATGGCCAGGACTAGTTGCATCTCTACAATCTTCCTTACACAGAGCACAAAAGCAGCACACTGGAATACACACACCAACCAAGTTCCTTGTGTTGTGATGCTTCTGCAGCGACCACATCCCAACAATAGTGTGCACAATCGTGCTAGAGAGAAGGCCTCTGAAACCATCTCCCTTAAGAACTTGCACCTGATGAAGGGCGAGAAGATTTTTGGGGAGCGTCTCGGCTTGATTGCTCACTCAAGTTCGACTTCATCCTCGACAATCGTCCGTCTGCTTCCACTACTTCCTCCACGGCAGACAACCATCTCATCTTCAAAACCATGCCCGAGACACAACTGTGCCAGAGTTTCTCGCGAACTCCTACGTTCCGAATCTCTCTATTGATATGTGCCTTTTGTTCATATGTGTAAATGCTAGATGTGCCTAGTATGTCGTATATGAGTTGTCATGTCAATAAACTTGCAATGATGCTAATCCGAATTAAGCTTAACCAATAATTTCCTAATATCCTAACAATCCAAAAATTGTTGATGCTCTGAAGCCAAGCCTTTTTATGGTGCGACTTCAAAAGGTGCAACTCGCCATAGGTGTGTTGGGTTATAGGTTAGCTGATGCATATTTACATATGCGAGATGCCAAAGAACTGCAGGATGCACTTGAATCCAAATTCGACACCGCTGATGTCAGTGGTGAACTGTATGTTACAGAGAAGATTATGGAATGGCTGAGAAATGTTCTGTGGTTGAACACGCTCATTAGTGGAATGGCAAAGGAACTTGAGCTGCTTAAATGTGCAGCGCCCGACAAGTTTGTTGCCGCGAGCATTGTTGCCAAGCTTGCTCCTTCATGGAGGAACTTTGCCACTTTTTCGAAACACCAAAAACAAGAGATCTCTGTTGAGAGACTCATTGGACATTTAGATGTGAAGAAAAGGCACGATCATAGCACAAACAAGTTAAAGGAACATAGGTACATTATGTTGCCATTGTAGTGCAGAAAAATCCCACAAGTTCAAGAGAAAGAACAAAGTCTTCAAGACTACAATTTTAAGAGGAATAAATCTCAAAAGGGGCACACCATTGAGAATAATCCTTGCGCTGAGAAGGATCATTGGGTTCCTCAATGTCTGAACCGCCATGGCAAGAAATAGGATGTTGGACATATTTCAAAATCTGTCTTACGATACTAAATACTAAAATCTATCTGATTTCAAAATCTATCTGACAATACTAAATACTAAAGGATGTTGGATCTGAGTCGCCATATCACATCCTTCATTTTTTTCACCTTCGAAATTTAAATGTGTAGCACATCAAGGAAAAATTCACATAGTTTTTGATAAGTTACATGATCAAAAACATTTGAACCGGCGATATGTACGAATCACATGTTGTCATCGTGTGTCGTCCCATCCTCCTCCGTTGTGTGCATTGTGCCCTTCTTCTCTGGCATGTGCATTGTCGAGGTTCCTGTAACGTATGACCACATCCCGCTCCTTCTCCCAAAATTCTTGTGCCATTTGATCCATTTGATTCAGATCCAACACATGAACTGATTTTGCTCGGGTATGCATTCATCTCTCACTCAAACCCTCTTAACATTCAATCCCAAACATTGTAGGGTTTCTCCATATCCCCGAGAACTAGGGAGATTACTCGCACATCAAGGTCATAGACTTGTGGGATAATCATGATGAACATGGATGAAACGTCAAAGTAATATAAAAGTGAATTTGCAACGACTAATGTATTACAAAGAGTTGGAGATGGGATGGTGATGGTGAAAACGGATAATGCCGATGCCCTCTTGGTGCGGTGATGCATCGGCGGAGTCTCTGTATCAATTCCCCTCTGAAATCCTTCCATAGGCTAGGGTTCTTTGATCTGGACGTGTTTTTGGTGGCTAGGCGTCTCTGATCCGTGATTACATGCGGGTGATGTACTTGATAGAGGAAAGGTGGCAGCGTGTGAACAACCTGCGCTCATACCTTGTGCCTTCTTGCGCTCTAGATTCTTTGGCGTGAGATTTTTCTTCTCCCAAGTGTTTAATTCCATAATGGTAGTATCCTATCACGTTAATTCGCGTGATTTTACCACCATAACTTGGTGTTCTTTCCTTATACACCAAAACACTTCCACACATGGCAACCTATGAAAACATATAATTGAGATGCACGAATATGGTAAATTCGAAGAATCCTATAGCTGCAGAACAAAATAAGAGCTGCAAATTGATGAAAAAATTGGACTCATCAGGTGACACCGAGCGTGCTTCAGTTGCTCCAAACAACCCACCAACGGCTACAAATCTCTTGAATTATGCCTCATCGGGTTGTGAGAAATTTGAAGGTACGATCGGTTTTCTGCCCAAGATGATTCTTGAAACACTCCTCAATGTGATTACAATAGTTTGCGCTTGATTGATCTTTCATGGTAACCGCATCAAGAGAAATATCTTCCCATTCCAAGACAAGCACAATATCCTCATTGTCATTGGACTTAGGCCTTGTTCGTTTGAGCTTTGTAAGTGAAGCTGAATTTAAAATATGAAACAAACAATTATTTCGAATCAACTTTACCACTAAAGTCAGCTTTTTGTTAGTGACTAGCAAGATGTCCGTGCATTGCACAGAACATCAAGATGCATTCTTTTACAAAACATCTGTTGCGATTGACCCATGCGGTGAGTAATCCCATGTGTAAAAACTAATGATATCTCGAGAAAGAGGAGAGATAAGGTGAGGAAGAGTGGGGCGTGATGCTGATTGGTGGTCGGAATGAGCGGAGATGTGGGGATGGACGACCAGATTGTTCTAGAGGCTTCCTTTTTCAGTTGCTCAATAATGAGGTTGTGGGAGATAAGGATGAACGAGGGAAGGGCTTATCTGTAAATATGGAGAGAGGTGCGGGTATCTTTTTGCAAAATTGCCATATTTTGCTTTCTATCCATGAGATATAGATCGGACGGTCTATATTGCAAGATGACAGACACACCATCAACACTAACTCGGGTTTTTATAATAGTAGAGATATTGAATCCAAAATTCGATACAAACAACTATTTCAAATCAGCTATGTCGGTGAAGCTAGATCTAGATTTGCACCATTTTGAGTGCAATTTGTGGAAGCACCTCAAAGTGTACTTCGATTGCGAAGCTGATTCTGTGAATCAGTTTTACCACTAAAGCAAATCAACAGGTCATTCAAATCCAATCAAAATAAGGTGACCATACCAGTAGGTCGGTATTGCCGTGACACACAACAAGTAGAGTTGTTTGGGAAACGGCCATGAACTGGAACATCACATCAAATTCGATTTCTTTTGCTTTTTACTCCCTTCGTTTTTAAATATAAGATGCTTTGACAGTTCAAATTAAACTGTCAAAATATTATATATTTAGAAACAGAGAGTACTTAGTGTCAACTACTCCCTCCGTTTCTAAATATAAGTTTTTTTAAAAAATAATATGGACTACATGCGAAGAAAAATGCGTGAATCTACACTCTAAAGTATTTATCCTATATATATCCGTATGTAATTCTTATTACAATCTAAGATTTATACTCCCTCCGTCTCAAAATGAGTGTCTTAATCTTAGTATAGTTTTACACTAAAGTTAGTATAAAATTGAAACACTTATTTTACGAGAGTATTTAGGAACGGGAGGGAGTACTTCATAATACATGGACGAGTTAACGTCAGCCTTCCACGCATCGGCCGTGGTCGAGAGAAGGCGTCAGCGAGAAGATCGATCGAGTTTCCTCCAGCAAAGTGCAACTTACCAGTTACCAGTGCGTGTCTCTCTCTCGTACCACTGGCCAGGGCTTCGTGCAGCCGCGCGCGACGCGGCGCGAGCGGTGCCAGGGGATGGATCGGACTGACGGGGAAGCCAGCCACGAACAACCAGCAGGCACTGCAGCTGCAGTGATTATGATTAATCTTCTCCTGTCCTGAGCACAGCAACACCAGTACTTTTCTCTAAAAATAGCAGCGGTGCGTGGACCGGGCGCGGGGGGACGACGGGCACGGCCGAGACAGACAGGTAGCCGCCTCGACGACCCGTCTGACCGACGACGAGACGTGCGCGGCCTTGGACCGGCACGGGGAGCGGTGCCGCCGGCGTCGTCCGCAGCCACACGGCCGCGCGACCGCACGCGCTCGGTCGCGGGCGCGTGGGGGCAGTGGGCACCGGGGCCCGCCATTCAGTTGGGCTGCGTCGGGGATCGGCCGGCGTGGGCGGGCGCCTAAACGACGGTGGGTAGTTGCTGGTCGGAGTTGGACCCTCGTGTTGCACTGTTTGTTCTTCCACAGTTCCGCTTTGCCCCGACCGGGCCTCGTGTTGCCTCGTGTCGCAATCTCCTAGACAAAATTTTTTACACCTAAAAAAAAGACAATTTTTGACATGTCCCCTTGACCATAGTACTAGTGAAGGAAAGTCAATATTCGCTGATATGAATGAAAGGGATGAATTTGAATGAAAAACAACGAAACGTGTGCTGGGTCGGCTCTTGCTATCATTGTGAAGCGGAAAACTACGAGACGGGGAAGTGCAAGGAGCGGTGCCAGTGGAAGCGCAACACACCGGAGCACGCTCAGTACGACCCAATAGCCCAGGGGAACCGCTGCGGGTCCACCACGGGAGGAGCTCTAAGGCGGTTAGAGGTGATTGCGAGGCGATCGGGCTTTAATGCTAGGGTTAGGGTTCCTTGCTGGGGGTGGTTAATCTCCGGCGACGTCTGGGGTGCAACGGCGCACTCTAGGCGTGGGTCGACGTTTGCTGCTCTCCGTGAGGGGCGGTGCTGATGGCGGAGAAGGCATGCAGGTGCGTGGTTGCGCAGGCGGCGTCCACTCCGCCGGTGCTGAGGGTGGAGAATTCTGCTAGCCGGGAGGCTCTACTTCTTCGGTTGAGAGCAAAACTCCGGACCCGACAGCGAGCCTCTTGGCGGGTCTGGGGGGTATGGTGTTGCTGGACAAGGAAGCAGATGGAATTGTGTTCGAAGATTCAGATCAGTCACTTCCAAAAGCTTCAAGATGGTCGACTATAGGTAAAGTATGCTCATCCAGGCCTCCGACAATATATGTGTTGGAAAGAACTATGCCAAGGGCTTGGGGTCTGCACAAAGAAGCTAGGTTCAGAGATATGGGTTCTAATATCTTCGTGGTTGATTTTGGTAGTGAAGGAGATTGGAAACATGTTCTGAATAATGGTCTGTGGCAGTTTGATTTCAGTTTTCTGATTATGAAGGACTATGAAGGTGATGTCAGACCCTCCGAGATGGTCTTCGATAGAATTGACATTTGGATTCGAGTGGGTGATCTACCCCCGGACAAGAGGACGGAGGCGTTTGGAAAAGCTCTAGGTAATTGGCTTGGTGAAATGGTGAAGGTCGACACTGACAAGGATGGTATAGCCAGAGGGCAATTCCTAAGAGTTCCTGTGCATGAACCTCTGGTTAGGTGCTTCAATCTAAAAAAAATCTAAGGATGACAAGGTGGGAACGTGGGTCGACTTTCAGAATGAGAAGATTCCACACTTTTGTTTCGAGCGTGGCGGGCTTGTTCATGTGGGTGGGAGTTGTAACCCCCCCTCGACTCTTCTGAACAATGGGGGGATGGCTGAGAGCATCTCCAGGTTGCAACAACCCTGGTAAGGAGGGATCATCAAGTGCCGCTGCTAGTAGTAGCAATAGCATCGCCAGCTCCTAGGGGAGAGAGGGCTTGAGGACTCACATTGAGCATCCAATTTTGAGAGATATACCAACAAAAAGGAACTTGAACACTGATTTTGCAGCTTCTGGCGTGCACCGCACTGGCGGGCGCTTGATGCAGGAGCATGATCTCAGGTACGATCTTGAACAGAAAAGAGAGAGGGACCTGCCGAGTAAACTAGTGGAAGAAAGCCAAATGAGGCAGGCTGCAATGATTACAAAGGTAGACAAGATAAGGCAAGCTACAAAGAGTTTGACTATGACAGGCATGCAGTGGGTCGAGGCTCCTACAGGGCGGACAGGGGTGAACCTCTTGGGGAACATGTTTTATATGGACCCGTTAGGCATGGTGAACGTAGCCGACGTAAGGGCCACTATGTCAAGAAGCATTGAAGGGAATCTGAGCATCAACATGGTAGTTCGTCACAGGCTAGAAGCGAGCAGGAAAGCAGGAAACGCAGGCCTAAGCAAATGTGGATTGCAAAGGGGGATCTGGATAGACAGGGGGATCAGGAGTCGTTCATTCGCGACACGAGGCACAAGACGTCTATAGTGTTTGACCACATTTCTGAGCTCTAGGATCGATCGGCGGACCCTGCTTAGCAGGGCCGCTGGGAGCAATGATTATCATGGCCTGGAACTGTCAAGGGCTGGGGTTGGACTCGACAGTCGGCAAATTTCGTGACCTGGTTAGGTCTTACAACCCAGTGGTGGTGTTTTCAAGTGAGACTAAGAAGAAGGCTTGTGCAATGGATAGGCTCAAATGGTGTCTAGGCTTTAAGGATGGTGTGGCTGTGGATTGTGTAGGCAAAAGTGGGGGATTCACATTATGGTGTGGAGATAATGTGAAAGTATCTGTGAGGCCTTGGTGCCAGAACTTTATTGATGGAGTTATGGAAATCGATGGGAAAAGTTTTAGGATCACTGGATTCTATGGCGAGCCTAAGACGGAGTTAAGGTCCAAATCATGGGATGCTCTTCGCTACCTCCGAAGGAAACATAACCAACCGTGGCTATGTGTTGGGGACTATAATGAGGCTCTCCTTCAGTCTAAGAAGTTCGGTGGGAAAGCGATGAGTTTTTCACATATGGAGGATTTTAGAGAGTGCCTGGCCGACTGCGTTCTGGCTGAGTTGGGGTTCCATGGCTATCCAGACACTTAGGACAACAAGCAAGATGGTGCTGATAACATCCAGGTCAGGCTTGACCGTGCTACATGTAACAATGATTTCCTTGGTCTGTTTCCAGCCACGGAAGTGGAACACGTTATAACGAAGGAGTCAGACCACAACGGGCTGATTTTTCGGGCTAGGGAGGCGGCTCCCGATGCGGCTAACAATGGGCCTAGGCGATTTTGTTTTGAGGAGATGTGGACCAGGCATGAAAATTATGATGAGATGGTGCAGATGTGTGGCAGAAGGTTGGGTCAGAGGGACAAGGAGCGACAAAAACATGTGAAATTCCGAGACTTCTGTGTGTTGATATGCAGCATTGGGGCCGCACCATGTTTGGTTCGGTCCGAAGACAGATTGCAAAACTTAAGACCCAACTTACTCATGCTAAGGAAAGGGCTTTGGTTTAGGGTTCCTCACTGGAGGTCCGAAACTTGGAAGACCCGTTGCGAGAAGTGTATGAGCGGGAATAGATTATGTACAAACAGAGATCTCGGGTTGGTTGGCTCAAGGAGGGAGATCAAAACACCAAATATTTTCAGAATGGAGCTAGCCATCGCAAGAGGAAGAACACGGTCAGGGCCCTCAAGCAAGAGGATGGAAGTAAGCGTACTGTTGACATGGAGATGAGAGCAATGGCTGCATCTTTTTATGCCCATCTTTTCACGTAAGAAGGCTTGGAGGGGGCAGATAGAGTGCTGGATCTGATTGATGGCATAGTTACGGACGACATGAATGAGCACCTAACAAGACCCATTCTAGATGATGAAATTGAGACTGCTCTATTTCAAATGGGTGGCACGAAACCACCCAGTCCCGATGCTTGCCTGCCCTCTTCTATCAGAGACACTGGTCTCTGATCAAGGAGGGCATTTGCGCCGTTGTCTGTGATTTTCTGCAAGGAGGAGTGATGCCGAAGTCTTTCAATGATATGGTCTTGGTTTTGATTCCGAAGGTTAGCTCACCGGAGCTGCTTTCTTAATTCCGCCCAATTAGTCTTTGCAATGTCTTATACAAGGTGGAAGCGATGGTGTTAGCTAGAAGATTGAAAGGAATTCTCCTAGTGATGATCTCTGAGGAGCAAAGTGCTTTCTTACCTGGCAGATAGATCATTGACAATGTGCTCATTGCGTATGAGTGTTTCTATGCTATTAGAAACAGGCGGAGAAGACTGTTATGTGTTGTCAAGCTCGACATGATGAAAGCATATGATCGTGTGGAATGGTCATTTCTGGAGCGAGTTATGCAGAGATATGGTTTTTCTCAAGGATGGGTGGAGATGATTATGAGGTGCGTCAGAACTTCTAGGTTCTCAGTTAAGCTTAATGGGGGTTATTCTGAAACTTCTATTCCATCTTGGGGCCTGCGGCAAAGAGACCCCCTTTTTCCTTATTTGTTCCTTTTTTGTGTTGAAGGTTTCTCTGCCCTTTTGAAAAAGGCGCAACTCGATGGACAGATTTGTGGCGTTTCGTTTGGGAGCACTGCCCCCCATGAGACCCACCTGTTATCCGTGGATGATAGTATTGTTTTCCTGGAGGGATCCCAAAGCAACATGGAAGCTCTTAGAGATATCCTTCAAGTATATGGACAAGCTTCGGGCTAGCGTGTGAATCTTCAAAAATCATCAATTTTCTTTGGAAAGGGGGGTTGCGAAGGGAACAAGGAGGTGATTAAGGGCATTATTGGCATATCTTCTGAAGCTATTAGTGAAAAGTATTTGGGTTTGCCGACTGTGGTGGGTCGGTCTAAAGATGGTACTTTCAGGAATGTTCAGGAAAGCTCCAAAGGAAAGGTCTTAGGATGGAAGGGCCAAGGATTGTCTAAGGCTGCAAAGGAAGTTCTTGTCAAATCTGGACTTCAAGCAATACCTGCATTCACCATGAGCTGTTTTCAACTCTCAAAGAAAATGTGTCGAAATCTAACTACTATCTCTTCTAACTTTTGGTGTGGTTCGGGGAATGGTGAAAAAAGGTGTACTGGGTGGCTTGGGATAAGATGTGTTTGTCCAAAAGAGAAGGTGGTATGGGGTTCAGGAATTATGAAGCCTTCAACCAGGCTCTGCTTGTGAAGAAAGCTTGGAGAATTTTGAATACACCACAATCTTTGTGTGCTCGTGTCCTTAAAGCTAGATACTTCTTAGAGAGGGACTTGTTTGGCGTATTGGTGATGGATAGAGAGTTCTAATCCATAATGACAATTGGATTCCATGGAAGAGCAGTCTTCGGCCACTGGGCCAGATTTTTATGCAGGACACCACACGGGTGAGTGACCTGCTTACTACTAATGGCGACGAGTGGGACCATACCAAGGTTGATGCCATGTTCTCTGCTGGTGATGCCTCGGATATTAAGCAAATTCCAATTGGGTGCCAGGGTGTGGAGGACTACTTAGCATGGAATTACAGGAAGGATGGGGCTTTCACTGTTCGGTCGACATATCCTTCTCATGAACATGGAGTGGACTGACACGGGGCGGCCGGAGCCCTCCTAAAATGTGCAGACCCATAGGAGTTGGATGTCTGTGTGGGGCTCTCACGTTCCAAACAAGGTGAAGTTGCATAGCTGGCGCCTCATGAGAAATGAATTGGATGTTGGTTCCGAGCTTCTCAGGAGGAAGATCAACCCTGGTGTATTCTGTACAGCATGCGGCAGAGAGGAAACCCTTGTTCATCGTTTTTGGGAGTGCCCCCATTCTAAAAGTTTCTAGAAAGAACTTTCTGACAGGTGAGGAGTCCCAGCTACCCATCCTCTTGTATATGTCCAATCTAGTAGGGATGTGGACATGTGGTTACTCCAATGGATGGCGGATGCTCAAGATGAGGAAAAGGAAATGATGTTGCAGGGTGTGTATGGCCTTTGGCTTGCAAGGAATGAAGCTAGGGATGGTAAGCGGATCCAAGCTCCATTTGATGTAGCTGGTTCGATAAGTAGATTCATGGACGAGTGGCTTGAGGTGCTCCAGTAAAAAGCGAGATCCGAAGGGCGGCCTACTCCAGTGACATAAACTCCTCCTGATCATGGATGGATCCTCGCCAATGCTAACGGAGCTGTATCCAAAGGGTGCGAACAAAGGTGGAGGAGGGGTGGTCTTACGTGACCATGATGGTGCCTTTAGGGGTGATGTGACCCAGTTCTTTCCTAATGATTCGAAACCAGAGTTTGTTGAATTTAAAGCTTGCCGGAGAGCGCTCCAGTTCGGGTGTGAGATGGGGGTCCCTAGAATCCATGTCAAGCTTGATTGTAGTGAGGCCGTCACGATGATCAATAGTGCAAGCAAAAATATGTCGGCAACTGGGCCACTTGTTGAGGTGATTAAGATTGTAATGTAGGGCTGGTGGCGATGCAAAGTTACGCAGAAACGGCGATCTGCAAATCGTGATGCTCATATTTTAGCTAAGCTAGCTGTAGGGGACGAGTTGTGTGAGGAATGGCGATGTGTGCCTCCTGATTGTATCCTTAGTGTAATTGTGGATGAGATCCCGAACGCATTTTAATTAATGAAGTGTCTTTCCCTAAAAAAAGACGACCCAACAGCCTGGCTGGGTTCCCTTAAAAAATAGCTTGGCTGGGTATCCCTTGCGGTGGAGCCCAAGGGGTTGGTGCATGCTCCTGGACTAGGTCACACGACCGAACCGACCCTGGCTTACCCTGGCTAGACCTACTCCTCGGTACAACACTACCGAGTGAGAACCGTATTTTTTTCTTTTCGCGGAACCACTAGCCATGAGACTATTTTTTTGGAAAAGGAATAAATCTATTATAAAGATTCACTGCAAGTACAAAACATCACTGATACATCTTCGTCGTATCTATAATTTTTGATTGTTTCATGGCAATATTCTACAACTTTCATATACTTTTGGCAACTTTTTATATTATTATTGGGACTAACATATTGATCCAGTGCCCAGTGCCAGTTCCTGTTTGTTGCATGTTTTTTGTTTCGCAGAAAATCCATATCAAATGAAGTCCAAACATGATAAAAATTAACAAAGATTTTTTTGGAATACATGTGATTTTTGGGAAGCGGAATCAACGCGAGACGATGCCCAAGGGGCCCACAAGCCCTAGGGGTGCGCCCCCTACCCAGGGCGCGCCTAGAAGGCTTGTGGACATTCGGTAGGTCGGTTGGAGGTGTCCTTCGGCCGCAAGGAAGCTTATATCCGGATAAAAACCGTGTTAAAATTTCATCCCAATCAGAGTTACGGATCTCCAGAAATTTAAGAAACGGTGAAAGGCCAGAAAACAGGAACGAGAAACACAAGGAAACAAAGAGAGAGATCCATGGAGGCCACGGACCAGAGGGGAAATCCTTCTCCCATCTAGGGGGAGGTCAAGGAAGAAGAACAAGGAGGGGGGCTATTCCTTTTCGGAGTCTGGAATGTTCTGGTAGATATCCCTTATGTACTCCTCCGGTGTTATGGTATTAATAATATTGATTTCAACATTATGGGAGTGCCTCGGATATAATGTTTGATTCTTTGCCTGTTTACTACCTTTGGATTATTGCCTTCGGCGTTGTTGATCTTTATGGCACCGGAACGGTAAACCTCCTCGACGATGTAAGGCCCTTTCCATTTAGAGAGAAATTTTCCTGCAAAAAATCTTAAACGAGAATTGTATAGCAAGAATTGGTCACCTACATTGAATTCACACTTTTGTATCCTTTTATCATGCCATCTTTTAACTTTTTCTTTAAATAACTTGGGATTTTCATAAGCTTGGGTTCTCCATTCATCAAGTGAGCTAATATAAAATAACCTCTTTTCACTAGCAAGTTTGAAATCATAATTAAGTTATTTAATTTCCCAATAAGCTTCGTGTTCTAGTTCAAGAGGTAAGTGAAATGCTTTTCCATATACCATTTTATACAGAGACATACCCATAGGGTTTTTATAAGCAGTTCTACAAGCCCATAGTGCGTCATCAAGTTTCTTAGACCAATTCTTCCTGGATCTATTATTAGTCTTTCGCAAGATCAATTTATTTCTCTATTACTCAATTCTACTTGACCACTAGAGTGAGGATGATAAGGAGATGCAATTCTATGGTTGACATCATATTTAGCAAGCAATTTACGGAAGGCACCATGAATAAAGTGTGAACCACCATCAGTCATCAAATAACTAGGGACTCCAAACCTCGAAAAAATAACTTCTTTAAGAATTTTAATAGAAGTGTTATGATCAGCACTACTAGTTCGAATAGCTTCTACCCACTTAGTAACGTAATCAACAACAACTAAAATATGAGTATAGCCATTAGAGGAAGGAAAAGGTCTCATACAATCAAATCCCCAAACATCAAATGGTACAATAACAAGTGAATAATTCATAGGCATTTCCTGACGTCTACTAATATTACCGATTCTTTGACATTCATCACAAGACAAGACAAACTTACGAGCATCCTTGAAAAGAGTAGGCCAATAAAAACCAGATTGTACTACCTTGTGTGCAGTTCTATCATCAGCGTGGTGTCCTCCATAAGCCTCGGAGTGACACTTGCATAGGATATGTTCCTGTTCATGGTCAGGTACACAACGTCTAATAACACCATCTACTCCTTCTTTATAAAGATGTGGGTCATCCCAGAAGTAATGTCCTAAATCATGAAAAAACTTTTTCTTTTGTTGGTATGTGAAACTAGGTGGTATAAATTTGGCAACAATATAATTGGCATAATCAGCATACCAAGGAGTACTACAGAAGCATTTATGACCAGTAGGAGAACTATGAAACACTATGTAAACAGTACCTACACACAAAGAACAAATACTTGCAATCCTTACGTGTAAAATGGGTTGTCAATCCCTTTCGGGTAACGGTGCTAGAAATTGTCAAGTTGACAGGATAAAAATCGCGATAGATTGATAGATGCAAATAACAGCAAATAAAACTCAGCGGGGTATATTTGGGTTTTTGATAATATAGATCTAAAAATAAAAGATGCAAATAAAATAAAAGGCAAATAGCAATGTAGATCTGCAAATATATGATGGAAAATAGACCGGGGGGCCATAGATTTCACTAGTGGCTTCTCTCAAGAAATAACACATGGTGGATAAACGAATTACTACTGGGCAATTGATAAAACACCGAATAATTATGACGATATCCAGGCAATGATCATTATATAGACATCACGTCCAAGATTAGTAGACTGATCTTGCCTGCATCTACTACTATTACTCCACACATCGACAGCTATCCAGCATGCATCTAGTGTAGTAAGTTTATGGAAAAACGGAGTAATGCAATAAGAACAATGACATGATTTAGACAAGATATATTCATGTAGGAATAGACCCTAGCTTGTTATCCTTAATGGCAATGATCAATACGTGTCTTGTTGCCCCTTCTGTCACAATGATCATTATATAGGCATCACGTCCAATATTAGTAGACCGACTTTCGTGCTTGCAAAGGCATCACATGAAGGAAATATGCCCTAGAGGCAATAATAAAGTTATTATTTATTTCCTTATTTTATGATAAATGTTTATTATTCATGCTAGAATTGTATTAACCGGAAACTTAGTACATGTGTGAATACATAGACAAAACATAGTGTCCCTAGTATGCCTCTACTTGACAGGCTCGTTAATCAAAGATGGTTATGTTTCCTAACCATAGACATGTGTTGTCATTTCATGAACGGTGATGGACAAGATTGATCTATTAGCTTAGCATCATGATCGTTACAGTTTCATTGCTACTTCTTTCTTCATGACTTATACATGTTCCTCAGACTATGAGATTATGCAACTCCCAAATATCGGAGGAACACTTTGTGTGCTACCAAACATCATAACGTAAAAGGGTGATTATAAAGGTGCTCAACAGGTGTCTCTGAAGGTGTTTTTTGGGTTGGCATAGATCAAGATTAGGATTTGTCACTCCGTGTTTCGGAGAGGTATCTCTGGGCCCTCTCGGTAATGCTCATCACTATAAGCCTTGCAAGCAATGTGATTAATGAGTTAGTTGCGGGATGATGTATTAGGGAACGAGTAAAGAGACTTGCCGCTAATGAGATTGAACTAGGTATGATGATACCGACGATCGAATCTCGGACAAGAAACATACCAATGACAAAGGGAACAACGTATGTTGTTATGCGGTTTGATCGATAAAGATCTTCATAGAATATGTAGGAGCCAATATGAGCATCCAGGTTCCGCTATTGGTTATTGATCAGAGATTTGTCTCGATCATGTATACATAGTTCTTGAACCCGTAGGGTCCGCACGCTTAACGTTCGATGACGATATGTATTATGAGTTATGTGTTTTGATGACCAAAGTTTGTTCGGAGTCCCGGATGAGATCACGAACGTGACGAGGAGTCTCGAAATGGTCGAGACATAAAGATCTATATATTGGAAGGATATATTCGGACTTCAGAAAGGTTCCGAGTGATTCGGGTATTTTTCGGAGTACCGGGGAGTTACGGGAATTCACCGGGAGAAGTAATGGGCCTTATTGGGCCATACGGGAAATAGAGGAGGCAGGCCAAGGGGAGGTGGCACCCCCCCATGGGTCCGAATTGGACTAGGGGAAGGGGGCGGCGCCCCCCTTGCCCTTTCCTGCTCCCTCTCTCTTTCCTTCTCTCCTACTCCTAAAAGGGAAAGGATTCCTGCTAGGACTTGGATGTCCTAGTAGGACTCCATACACTTGGTGCGCCCCTAGGGGGGGCCGGCCTCTCTCCCTCCCTCCTTTATATACGGGGGCAGGGGGCACCCCAAAGACACACAAGTTTCTCTTAACCGTGTGCGGTGCCCCCCTCCACAGTTACAAACCTCGATCATACCATCGTAGTGCTTAGGCGAAGCCCTGCGTCGGTAGCATCATCATCACCATTGCAATGCCGTCGTGCTGATGGAACTCTCCCTCGGCCTCAGCTGGATCTATAGTTCGAGGGACGTCATCGAGCTGAACGTGTGCTGAATGCGGAGGTGCCATACGTTCGGTACTTGATCGGTTGGATCGCGAAGAAGTTCGACTACATCAACCGTGTTATTGAAACGCTTCCGCTTTCGATCTACGAGGGTACGTGGACACACTCTCCCCTCTTGTTGCTATGCATCACATAGATAGATCTTGCGTGATCGTAGGATTTTTTTTTGAAATTACCGTGTTCCCCAACAATGGTATCCGAGCCAGGTCTATGCATAGATGTTATATGCACGAGTAGAACACAAAGAGTTGGGGACGATAATAGTCATACTGCTTACTGGCATGTCATACTTTGATTCGGCGGTATTGTTGGATGAAGCGGCCCGGACCGACATTACATGATCGCGTTCATGAGACTGGTTCTACCAACGTGCTTATGCACAAAGGTGGCTGGCGGGTGTTTGTTTCTTCAACTTCAGTTGAACCAAGTGTGGCTACGCCCGGTCCTTTTTGAAGGTTAAAACATCACATTTGACAAAAAATAATTGTGGTTTGATGCGTAGGTAAGAACGGTTCTTGCTAGAAGCCCGTAGCAGCCACGTAAAACTTGCAACAACAAAGTAGAGGATGTCTAACTTGTTTTTGCAGGGCTTGCTGTGATATGATATGGTCAAGGCATGATGTGATATAAATTGTTGTATGAGATGATCGTGTTTTGTAACAAAATTATCGGCAACTGGCAGGAGCCATATGGTTGTCGCTTTATTGTATGGAATGCAATCGACATGTAATTGTTTTACTTTATCGCTGAGCGGTAGCGATAGTCGTAGTAACAATAGTTGGCGAGATGACAATGATGCTACGATAAAGACCAAGGTGTCGCGCCAGTGACGATGGAGATCATGATGATGCTTCGGTGATGGAGATCATAAGCACAAGATGATGATGGCCATATCATGTCACATATTTTGATTGCATGCGATGTTTATCTTTTATGCATCTTATTTTGCTTAGTACGGCCGTAGCATTATAAGATGATCCCTTAATAAATTTCAAGGTATAAGTGTTCTCCCTAAGTATGCACCGTTGCTACAGTTCTTCGTGCTGAGACACCACGTGATGATCGGGTGTGATAAGCTCTACGTTCACATACAACGGGTGCAAGTCAGTTTTGCACATGTGGAATACTCGGGTTAAACTTGACGAGCCTAGCATATGCAGATATGGCCTCGGAACACTGGAGACCGAAAGGTCGAGCGTGAATCATATAGTAGATATGATCAACATAGTGATGTTCACCATTGAAAACTACTCCATCTCACGTGATGATCAGACATGGTTTAGTTGATTTGGATCACGTGCTCATTTAGATGACTAGAGGGATGTCTATGTAAGTGGGAATTCTTAAGTAATATGATTAATTGAACTTTAATTTATCATGAACGTAGTCCTGATAGTATTTTGCAAATTATGTTGTAGATCAATAGCTCGCTTTATAGCTTCCCTATGTTTTAATATGTTGCTAGAGAAAACTAAGTTGAAAGATGACAGTAGCAATGATGCGGACTGGGTCCATGATCTGAGGTGTATCCTCATTGCTGAACAGAAGAATTATGTCCTTGATGCACCGCTAGGTGATAGACCTATTGCGGGAGCAGATGCAGATGTTATGAACGTTTGGCTAGCTCAATATGATGACTACTTGATAGTTTAGTGCACCATGCTTTACGGCTTAGAACCAGGACTTCAAATACGTTTTTGAAATGCCACGAAGCATATGAGATGTTCCAAGAGCTGAAATCGGTATTTAAGACTCATGCCCATGTCAAGAGGTATGAGACCTGTCGTGGTGGGCGCACGGCAGATGCCATGGGATGGCTACGCAAGACATACCCAGGTCCGGGGCTCTCCGGAGAGATAACACCTCTAGTCCTGCCGAGTGTGGTTTATATGTAGTAGTATAGTGTTGCTCCTGGAGCTTTGTTTGAGGAGTAAGGAAGGCTAGCCAAGGCTTAGGCTTCTCCTTCTCCTCGGATGGATTCTACCAGTGGGTGGCTAATTTCTCTACCCTTGCTTGCTTTCTTACTTGCCCGTATGCATGAGGGCTCCTGGGGGGTTTTATAGGCCAACCCCCCATGGGTACAACAATAACGTTAAAAGTTGGTGGGGTCGGGTTGTCAGCATCTGAGGACCCGAGCTGGGTCCTGCTGGGGGCCTGTGGTTTGCCGGGTTCCCCTAGGTGCGGGCCCCACATGCCTAGGGGGGCTGTGCATCGTCTTGTCGATCATCAGGGAGTGGCCGAGTCGAGTCGTGTACAATGGCGCTCCGTCAGGTCGCCGCTTGCTGTCGTCAGCAGTGACGATGGAGGCACTGTAGCCACGCCGGCCCTGGTCAGCGGGTAGGTGAGGGGCACTGTTGCCATGCTCCGGCTGACTAGAGGCATGGGCGGGGCACTGTTGGCTCGGTCATCAGTGGATGAAGACTCGTCCCATCGCACAGCCTGGATGGTATGGGAGCTGACCCGTGGTTGGGTTGCGGAGCACGCCACGGGTGGAGTTGGCTTGTTGGGGAAGCCTTGGTTGCGGCGGGTTCGGCTGTCTTGTACTTGTTGTTGAGTCCGAGTCGAGGTGCTTGGCCGGGTTGGAGAGTTCGGCTGAATCGCACGGCCTGGCCGGGTCGAGCGACCCGTCCAAGCGCGTGCCGGCTTGAGGGGCGACGTCGGCCCCGTTGTTTTTTAAAAGGATCCAGGTTCCATTGCCTGCCCGGGGTTCATCCCCCTGACAGTAGTCCCCGAAGCTGTGAAGGTCCACCATCTTCGGATGGGAGGGCCTTCTCAGTTTCCCCCTTAAGCAAGGCGAATTCTGCGAGCGCCGGGTCCGGCAACACCCACTGTGTGCCGATTTTTTCGGAAACCGGATCGCGGCATCCCAGTGGTGGCGGGAACCGAGGAGTCCATCGAATCTTGGGGGCAATCCCTCGGCTTCGTGCGGGTGCCACGTGGTGTCCGGAAGTCGGAGGGGCCTGACAAGCCACGTGCGTGATGAGACTGGGTGACGGGCCGGGGCCCGCCACCGCGTGCCCTTGGCCCACGCGTGCGGATTTATTGAGGCGTCCGGGGGTCAGTTGCTCTTCCCCGTGCAGTTATTGCGCGCGTACATGCGCACTTATTGTGGGGTAGTGGGAAAGGCGAACGCAGACGATCCCACTCCCCCATGTTCAAACAGGGGGCTATAAATCGGGGCGAGGGGGGCGGCGGACATCATTCTCGCCCGCACCCTCCTGCCTCTTCGCCCTTGCTCTGCTTCTTGTGACCGCCGCACTGCGACGCCCGTCACTTCAAGCAGACCCTCGTTGTTGTCTATCTTCTTCCCGCTTCTCATCTTCATCGATGGCGCTGCCGGCGGGCTCCTGGATAGGTTTGACTGTCACCGTCGAGGACATCGCCCATCTCCGTGCGTCCCGGCGCTTGGCGCGGGAGATGGAGGTCACCATCCGCCTGACGCACGGCGAGCAGAGGCCGCAGCCCTAGGGGACGGAGCGCATGGTCTTCCTCCCGCATTTCGAGCGCGGGTTCGGGCTGCCGGCGAGCTCCTTCTTTCGCATGTCCCTGGAGTTCTTCGGGCTCTAGCCCATCATCTCGGTGCCGGCGCCATAGTCCAGCTATCGGGCTTCGTCACCCTCTGCGAGGGGTACCTAGGGGTCGAGCCCACGATCGATCTCTGGGCGCGCCTCTTCTCCTGGAAGCAGCAGGGGACGACGGCCGGAGAGTTCGCCGACTGTGGTGCCGCTGTTATCTCAAAGCGGTCGGGGGCGGACTGCCCCAAGATTCCGCTGGAGGGTTCTGCCAAGAAGTGGCAGAATTCCTTCTTCTACGTCCGCAACTTGGGTGCGGACCGCATCAATCTTCCAGCCTTCACCATCGCGCCGCCGCGAGTGAAGATGAACTGGGGCTACTTCCCCAGGCACCCGTCACAGGAGATTCTCAATCTCCACGAGCGGGTGGTGGTGATGAACATGAGAGAGGGGCTCACCGACAACGACCTGGTTACCACGTTCATCACGCGCCGGGTCCTCCCGTTGTAGCGGCGCACCTGCCTTATCGGCGAGATGGTCGGTCTCCAAGACCCCAATCACATGGGGGCGGCGCGCCTGTCGGCGGATCAGATCGCGCGCCGGGTGAACGACATCTCCAAGGCCAACCTTGGGGACGACTGGCGGTTCGGCAAGGCGCCGTACAGCCAATCAAATCTGGCGCCTTTGGTGAGTATTTGCTCTCCTTATTTTGCTGCTGTGCATCTCCTTGTTCGCCCTGACGCGACAAGGGAGGTGCTTCTGAATGCCATTCGGCACCCTTACGCCCGGGCTCCGTCGCAGGTGGTGCGGGCAGCGTCGGAGGAGCCCGTGGACCACGGCGAAGGAGAGGAGGACGAGGTCAACACCGGCGCTGGGTGTCGCGGGGGTAAGTTCTGCGTTCTTGCCTTCTCTTTTGTGTTTCTTGAGTTGTTGGCTGCGATACGACGCGGGCGACACTGATGCCAATTGCTGATGTAGTGGCGTTGGGTGGAGGGGGCGGCGACGCGGGAGGAGCCGGGTCGTCGCGTGGAGCGGTGACGAGCCGTCCACACAGGAAGGATAGCGTTGCGCCACGGCCCCGGGCCCCAAAGCGCGCGGCAGACCCGGCCGGGAGGGCGAGGCCGGCCAAGAGGAAGCGTGTCGCCGGGTAGGGGAGGCTGGCCCTCGTCCCGGTCTTGACAGGGTAAGTTTCTTCTCCTGTCTGCGTCCGAGCGGTCGAGCCGACTTTGCTTTCGCTCATTTTGTCTTCTTATTTAGGTTGCCGATCGCACTGGTGAGGGCGGCGGTGGATGTCGCGGCCGCGGAGGAGGCCACGTTCCGTAGGAGCCGGTCTGACCCCGTTGACCCGGTCGAGGAGGAGGAGCCGGCTGACCTGGACCTCGTCCTGGAACCGTCAGACGCCGAAGGCCTGGCCTGACGGGACAGGAATAGGGCCGAGGCGGAGCTGGAGGCGGCGTCGGTCCGGGCTTGGACCGACGCTGTGGCGGCATGGGCGCTAGCCGACGAGGAGCCGGCATGGCGCAAGATGCCAGAGGGCACGGTGGTGGCGGCGACGGTCTTCGAGCCGTCATCGGTGAGGGAGCGCGGCCGAGGAGGCCGGGCTGATGTCGTGATCCTCGACCAGGAGGTCGTGGAGGTGGAGGACGACATCCCACCGCGGGTCGATGCTGTCGAGCGGGCAAGGGCCGGTAGAGGCGGCGATGGCACCATATTGGAAAAAGCACCGCGGGTGGCGCCATAGGAGCGCCACCGGCGTGGGAGGAGGCGCCACAGGCGGTGGCGTCGCAGGACACCCTGGCTATCGAGCCGGCGGTGGCATTGCAGTCCGTCCTGGTGTCCGGGTCGTCGGAGACGCCGGAGAGGGTGCCGGAGGAGGGGCTGGACGCGGTGGGAGCGGCCGGCAGGGAGCATGCCCTAGTGCCCCGGCAAGGGGGGCGTCAGGCCGCCGAGCCGCAGCCGGCACGGAGCGGGAGCACCATGATCTTCGAGCCCCTGACCCAGGAGGAGGCGGCGATGGACGCCGTCAGCCGCCGCCTGCGCGGACGGTCGGACCGGCTTGAGGCCTACGCCCAGGCCGAGGTGGAGCGGACGCAGGATTTGGAGCATGCCGTGCTGGTAAGCTTCTTGTCCAGCTTCTTCTTTGTGGGGGCGCGCTAGCGCACCCACTGGGTGTAGCCCCCGAGGTTCGGGCCAACTACATAGTATGTGGGTCGAATCTTTAGAATGATGTTTTTGTTCTGATTGCTGCCTTTTTTCAGCAACTCGATGCCTACCGGGTCGGCGCCTTCAACCGTCTCCTGGGCAAATACTGGGAGCTCAAGGAGCAGCTCGCCGCCAAGGAGGAGGAGCTCCGCGTCGCCGCAGGTAATTTCGTGCTCTTTTCCAGTGGGGGCGCGCTAGCGCACCCACTGGGTGTAGCCCCCGAGATTCGGGCCAACTGTGTAATTGTTGGGCCAAATCTTAAGCCTTGCTTTTTTCTTTCCTGAATCTTCCTTTTTGCAGCCGAGGTGTTGTCTCGGCAGACCCGTATGCTCCAGGCCGGTCATCACTATGACCGGCTTGTTGCCGACACCGGTCGTCTTGGCGCCGAGGTAGCGTAGGCGAGGGCGGAGGCGGCGGTGGCCCAGCGGTCGCTTGACGAGGCCAACCAGCTGCGGGAGCAGTTGGCGGGCGACAAGAGCCGCCTCGAGGCCGAGGTGGAGCTCCTTAAGGCGGAGGCCGCCAAGGTGGTGGAGGCGCAGCAGGCCCTGGTCGAGGCGGACCAGCAATGCGGCAGGCTGGCCGACGACAAGGGCTGGCTCCAGGCTGAGGTGGAGCGCCTGAAGGGGCAGGCTGCCGCGATGGAGGGGGCCTATCAGGATGAGGCCCTCCATCATGAGGCGTCCGAGAAGGTGGCCGATGTCAAGGATGCCAAGTTGAGGGCGGTCCTTGCCAAGGTGGCCGAATTGGAGAGGGCGCTCCAGGAGCACGACCGCACCATTGATCGGGAGTCGTGCGGTATGTTGCTTGAAGCGCAGCACCTGGAAGAATCCTTCTCCAGTAAGTGCTTTTCTTGAGTTTTGCCGGGTTGGGATCTGGCTTTTCGTCCTTGTTGTCCTTTTTCCTGACTTGCTTCATTTTTCTGGCAGGGGCCTTCCTAGAGAAGCATCGGCTGGCGGAGGAAGCCGTCCGCTTTTAGCGCGATCCGTTGGGGGCCGTTGGATCCGGGGCCGACCCACAGGTGGCGTGGACCTTCCCGGAGATCATGATCGCTACCGAGGCCCGCCTGAGGGGCGTGGGGGAGCAGATGGGGCGGCTGTCCCAAGCCGGCACAACGATGACAACGGCCCTTTGGCTGGGCTCCGTTGAGCCGAGCAGCTTCACGCGGCTGGCGCGCTGGCTGGAGATGGGGGCAGACCAGCTCCACGAGTGGCGCATCTCCGCCACTCGTGCCGGTGCCGAGATGGCGCTCCGGTTCGCGCTGTCCTGGCACCCGGACCTGCAGCTGGACGCACTGATGGGCTAGCGGGCCGGCTCGGAGCAGCAGCTGCAGGAGCAGGCCGGCCGGATTGCCTCCTGGGCCAGCTACATCGTCGAGTTCGCCTTCCATGACGAGTTCCACCTGGAACGGGCGGAAGATGGCGGAGTCATAGCCGGCGACGACTACGAGCTACTTCTTCATGACCCGTAGGGCAGTTTCAAGGAGACGGGCGTCTACCGTGACGGGGGCGCTGAGGAGGACACCGGTACCTCGCTGGACCCGGAGGCCGCCAGGGGAGAGCCATTGACGTCGCGACCCAGTGCTGGAAATGCCTGAGATGCCATGGTAGAATTTGTTTAGTACCAGGTCCACCCACCCACTGGGGGTTTCTGGGTGTAATGAACTCTGGACGTGGGCCTTTAAATTTTTATGTGTAAATGTCGTGAATGTTTTTACTCTTTCTTTTCGTTTTTTGAACCGATTTCTTGCGCTTTTCCTTTCTCAAACCTCCCCCCGCGAGTCAGACGGCCGAGGCTCCGGTCCGTGACAAGGAGTTCGGCTCTTTGAGAGGAGCGCGCAGTACTTAGGGTTTTCAAAATGTTGAGCACGAGCAAAACACCCACTAGGCCAGCTGGCGGCAATCCGGCGGAGCCGGTTGGCGAGCAGCCGGTAGTGCGGCTATTTTTTTAAAGTGACGGGCCAGGTTGATCGACCCAACAGCCTTTAACTTATTGTTTGAAGCGCACAGGAGCTCTGACCCATTGTGCTTGCCAGCCGACAGCCGAAGCCGGGTATGTGGCTTAGGGCGAAGTGGGGGGCCGCGGCACCCTTAGTGCATCAGGAATCATGAAGGAAGGCGGTGGGTGGCGATTGAGCCGGCCAGCCCCCGATCCCCCGGGTCGAGCTAATCGGACCGGTGGCCGGGTTCAGAAGCATAGTGATGCATAAAAGTAGGGACGCAATAATTTGGTCGATAAAAGGCAGCCCCCGAGCATCGTTCGGGGACCCCATAGTTTCATATGTTTACAGAAGGCAGCAATACATACACTCATACGACTAACTGTAAAACGGGCAGAGGAGTTCCGCGTTCCACGGCCGGGTCATTTCTTCACTGGCGGTGTCTCTCTTGCGCTTGTTTGACTTGCATGCGTTGATGAGGTAGTAGGCATTGCGGTCGCGCAAGGCTCGGCTCATGATGAACGGGACTTCTCATGGAGGGGACAACTTGTGCTTGCTGGCTTGCTCTTGGACGAGTCGGAGGACGAGGTGGCCTTCGCAGAATGCGAGGGGCTTGATCTTCTTGTTGTGGTAGTGCCTCAGGCCTTGCTGGTAGATGGCCGAATGGTTGAGCGCTAGGAGGCGGGCTTCTTTGAGTAGGTCGATGCCATCTTCATGAGCTTCCTTGGCTTCGGCTTCGGTGTATATCGCGACACGTGGCGAGTCGAACGCGACGTCGGTCGGGATGATGGCTTCGGCTCCATAGATAAGGAAGAACGGGGTGAACCCGGTCGACCGGTTTGGCGTAGTTCGGAGACTCCAAAGGACGGTCGGCAACTCGTCGAACAGCTGTCGGGTGAGCGGATGAGTGGCTCAACGAGTCGTGGCTTGATGCTGGACAGGATGAGGCCGTTGGCCCGCTCGACCTGCCCGTTGGACTGCAAGTGTGCAACGGAGGCCAGGTCGAGGCGGATGCCAGAGACGGAGTAGTATTGCTCGAGCGCGCCCTTGGCGAAGTTGGTGCCCTCGTCCCTGATGATGCTGTGTGGCATGCCGCAGGAACCGCTATGTCTTTGATGAATCAGACGGCTATTGACCTGTCCAGTTTCTTGATCGGCCGTGCTTCGATCCACTTGGTGAACTTGTCCACCGCCACCAGCAGATGCATCATGCCGCCTCGAGCGCTTTTAAAGGGTCCCACCATGTCGAGTCCCCAGACCGCAAAGGGCCAGGTGATCGGAATGGTGTGGAGTGCTGACGTCGGCTGGTGGCTGCGCTTGCTGAAGCGTCAGCATCCCTCACACTTGAGAACGGGCGAGTCGACGTCTTGGAGGGCCGTGGGCCAGTAGAAACCGTGGCAGAAAGCCTTGGCCACCAGGGATCGCGATGTGGCGTGGTGCCCGCATTCACCCTGGTGTATGTCGAGGAGGATGTCGACGCCCTGCTCCTTCTCGATGCAGCGCTGGAACACGCCGGTGGAGCTACGCTTGACGAGCTCGTTGTTGATGATGCTGTAGGCGGATGCCCGGCGCTGCACTTGCCGGGCTTCGGTCTCATCCATGGGTTGAACCCCGTTCTCTAGGAATTCTAAGATTGGTAGGGCCCAAGACGGAGCCGTCACCACGGCAAAGACGGCCACCAGGGTGGGTTCCGAGTCGGCAGCCCCCGAGCCGGGTTGAGCAGCCCCTGGGTCGGGGATGGCGACGGCCGAGTCTAGGGCGACGGTGGCTGGGTTGAGCTGAGCAGCCCCTGAGCCAGGTTCAGCAGCCCCCGGGCCGGGGCCGGGCTGAGCAGCCCCTGAGCCGGGTTCAACAGCCCCTGGGCCGGGGTCGGTACTCCCCGGGCCGGGTTTAGCAGTCCTCGGGCGGGGTTGGGATGCAGCCGGGTCGTCTGGAACGTGGATGGACTCAGATTCCGGCGATGGCTTAACGGACGGCTTGTGCAGGTGCTCGAGGAAGATGCCGGACGGGATGGACTGCCAGGACGAGGCGATCTTGGTGAGCATGTCGGCCGCTTCGTTCTCCTCGCGCGTGAAAGGATCGAGAAGAGGTGTCTAGAGGGGGGTGAATAGACACTAAGCAAGAAAAGTCGCAGTTTTTAACTTCTTTAAGTTGAGGTGGAGTTTTGGCACAAGTTTAACATTCACAATACAAATCAAGCAAGCATGCAAGGAGTATATGAGCAGCGGAAAGTAAAGCATGCAAATTGCAAGAATGTAAAGGGATGGGATTGGAGTGTGCAAACACAATTTGGAGACATGGAGATTTTTGAGCCGTGGTTCCGATAGGTGGTGCTATCGTACATCCATGTTGATGGAGACTTCAACCCACAAAGAAGCAACCTTGTCTATCCCACCATGGCCGTCGCCCACAAAGGACTTGCCTCACTAGCGGTAGATCTTCACGAAGTAGGCGATCTCCTTGCCCTTACAAACTCCTTGGTTCAACTCCACAATCTTGACGGAGGCTCCCAAGTGACACCTAGCCAATCTAGGAGACACCACTCTCCAAGAAGTAACAAATGGTGTGTTGATGATGAACTCCTTGCTCTTGTGCTTCAAATGATAGTCTCCCCAACACTCAACTCTCTCTCACAGGATTTGGATTTGGTGGAAATAAGATTTGAGTGGAAAGCAACTTGGGGAAGGCTAGAGATCAAGATTCATGTGGTAGGAATTGAATATCCTGGTCTCAACACATGAGTAGGTGGTTCTCTCTCAGAAAATGAATGCTGGAAGTGTAGGCACGTTCTGATGGCTCTCTCCACGAATGAAGAGTGGGTGGAGGGGTATATGTCGGTGTTCTGGGAACGGGGGTCCCCAGACTTGCCTGCCTGCGGCCTGCGGCGTGGCTCAAAGGGGGGCCAGCACGGCCCATCTTCATCAACACAAGCTCAAGACCCTCGCGAGGGGCCAGGCCTCGCGGGGCGGACGGCAAGGAGCTTCCTCAGGCACGACCTCATCAGGCTGGCTCATGAAGAGGCGGAGAGTTCAAGGCAGGGTACCTCGCGAGGTGCCCATGACGCAAGCCATGACGACCAAGGGCGCCAGCCGGGCGCCAGCCTGCGCAGTGTCGTTCTTTCCTCTTTGGTGCAAGGGCAGCAAGCGCAGGCGAGAACATCAAGCAAAGGCATCCATTTCGGTGCAACAAGACCAAGACCAGTCCAACGGCAGGGTGGAGGTCACCGTGGAGCCCAAGCAGGCGTCACCACCAGAGCCTTTGACAGGTGAGGACCAACTTTAGTCAGGATAAGTGTACCAGATGTTCCCCTTCAAAATGGCCAATTGTTGGCGCCCTTCCCGCTCAATATTTGGGAAGAGGCCCAGGGCCTTTGCCTATAAATAGGACTAGCCACCATAATATCTAGGCATCAAGAATCAACCCCTCCAAAGGGACAACACCACCACAAGAACAGACCCTCGCGAGGCTGTTCTTCCTTGTATTGTTCATCATCAGCCCAAGAGGCAATCCACCACACCACACAGTGGAGTAGGGTATTACACCATAATGTTGGCCTGAACCAGTATAAACCTTGTGTCTCTTGTGCTGTTCTTCTGGTAGTTTAGATCCCAGCGATTCGGTGAGGAACAGGTAGGTAGAAGGCGAAACCTCCGCGCGCACCCCAGTGTTCGAACCTCAAGGGTCTGTCGGAACCCTAAATCCGACATTTGGCGCGCCAGATAGGGGTGCGCCGGGATCGACCTTCTGCCACTTCACATCCTGCCGCATCGTCATCACCATGCCCAGCGACCAAGCGGGCAACCCTGCCCCTTGGGCGGCTTGGCCCGCCCGCGCAGAGCCGCTCCCCCCGGGCGACCCAACGCCCCAGGCATCTCGCGGTCCGCAGGGCGCTGCGGGCCGTGGGCGACGCGGGCAGACCCCGACAGCTCTCACACCGCGACAGACGCGGTCGGCAGCAAGAGCCTCCAACCACGCCGCGGCCACGACGCCGTACACTCGCCAGGAGCAGGCGAACTCAAGGGCCGCGCTCACGGTGGCCCGAGAGCTGCTGCAGTGCAGGCTGATGGAAGGCGGCCGCGACGTGCTGCTAGAGCGGGTGGCGGAGCTCCTGGGCTTTGCCGCCTCAGGGGCTCACCCCTTCTGCACTCAACTCCCGTCGCAGGCCCAGAGCAGCCCGCGGGCCCCACGTGCGCCCGCGGGCTCCAAGGCTACACCGATACCAATGAAGCCGTCAGCACCGGGCCAGCGGCTGCACTGACTCCGCTCCCCGCCAGGGAAGAAGGATTCGTCGCAACCCACGGCCCCAGTGGGCCGCCGCGCTACCACCCCTAGGTTGGCACATCAAGCAGAGCTGCATGGCGCGCGGAGCATTATGACATGGCCTTCGGGGTGGCGGCCCCCGAAGAGTACGTGCCCCGCATGTTGGACCAAGGGCACCCGCGCGAGGGTGAACAAGGCTTGCTCCTCAGCCCAAGTTGGGGGGACGAGGCACCAGAAGCTGAGCTCTTCCAGGAGTCCCGGGACGGCCCCACCGGCCACACTGGAAGCGACGACTATCGGGTACCGCTAATTCCTCAGGAGCAGGCATACGCTAATCATGGGTCGCAGGAGGTGCAGGTCGCCATAGCGAGCAGCTGCCCCGCTCCTGCAGCCTCCTACCCCTCAGGAGGAGGGCATCGGGGGCTGCAGGGGAGGGGCCGGGATCCGACATCACCACCGCGGCGTTCGGAGCAAGGCGTTCCCAGGAGGTAGGCCCTCCGCTGGGGAGGCGCCTCAGGGCCTGCCCCTGGCGGAGGAGCCGTGGTCGTCGGGGGAACCGCTGGCGACCGCTCTACCCCATCGGCGGCGTCCTGGTTTCCGGTCGTCGTCGATGGCACTAGAGTATGGCGCAAGGCGGGGCCCTCGTCTGGCGATATGAAGAAAGGCCGGTACCTGTGAATAAGGCCCAGTGCCTGTGAAGCTCGCCGCCCCGTGACACTCTCACGTAATAATGAGTGGGTCTGTACATGCCCCGGAGTCTCAGGGGTGCTGGCCTCAGGCCCTAGGGCTCCCTCCCACGCCCAGTGGCAGCACTTAGCTCTGCGCTAGTGAGAAGACATCCAAGACTAGACTAGGTGTCGGACGCGGCCTTTTTCTGCCTTCATTGCTTTTCCCTTGGTTGTTGCTTTCCCCCGCTGGATTTATGTTGGATTCGAATTTGATATTTGCGTGTGTTCGGGGAAGGGGTGCTTAGTCTCGTTCGAGCAATCTCTCGCGTTTCGGTTACGACCTCGCCTCAGCTGCCTCCCCTCGTGAGCCCATCGCGAGCCGGGTCTGGCCTAGCTTGCGTGCAGCCCAGACTGCCGCCATCATATCCTCTCAGGAGGTTTTTTCACTGCAGATCCTACAGATTCAATCAGGAGGCATTCGAGACACCACAGCCTCCCACAAATTATCTCAGGACCCGCACAGGACAAAGGTAAACTAGCCAGCCGGTTCTTCACCTAGCCAACCACTTGGTGCAGGCATGTGGGCGATACAGCACCCACTAGTACGCTGAACATAAGCTTTACATAAGGGGCACCCCCTCCCAAAATGCTCTTACAACCGTCAGGTCGAAAGCCTGAGTTCTATTCATGCAGGGTAAGGAAACAGGAGCAATGCGCGGTTAGTCGGATAAATCCCCCAATGCATCCTCAGGAGCACCACCCGAACCGTCGCTGGCGTCGCTGGCCTCGCCATCGCCCTCTGCGTTGTCGCCGGCGGTGTCAGGGCCGTTCACCACGCCGCCCTCGTCGGCGGCCACGATCGCGTCATCATCATCTGAAGCGAAGGCCCTGACAAGAGCGTCCATGTTGTCTTCCACCCAGTCCGCCTGGTCACCCTGGACGGCTTGGGGAACTGGGGCGATGGCGGCGTCGAAGTCGAAGTGAGGATCCATGTTTTGGAGATGGCTGAAGACACGGGAAAAGGCGCGCCCGAGCAGGGCGCGGCTCTTTTCCTCCACCAACCTGTTGGCCCTGACCGACCGCGCCTCCAGCTGCGTCACGACGTTGGTGAAGAACTGAAGGTTGCTGGTGTAGTTGATTGCGCGCGGCTCGCCAAAGGCCGCCTCGCAGATGTTGCCCAAGACCGTGTTGGCTCTCTCCCGAAGCGTGGTGAGCATGGGGGCGTGCTCATGTTCCAGGAGCCGCCGCTGACGTATCTCGTCCGCATTCTGGCGCGCAACGGCCTCAGCCTCGTCCAGCCGTTGGTGAAGAAGAAGCACCTCGACACGAGAAGTAGTTGACTCCCCCTGCGCCACCTCAAGTGCGGCCCGCAAGGCATCAACCCGCCGCGTCGCTTCCTCTAGCTTGGTCCTCAGGGCGGTGGTCCTACCTTCAGCCTCGGTCCGGATCAACTTCAGCCTCTCCTCGAACTCGCGCTCGAGGTTCGAGCGCGCCGTTGCCACCCGACGTCCGATCTCCTCTAAGACACGGGTTTCCCACGCAGCGACATCATTCTCCTCCCATGTCACCAAGCGCTCCCTTGTCTCCAGGCATTCGTACTCATGTGCGCGATCGGCAGCCTCTAGCGTCAGCGCTTCCTCACGCTTCTGGAGCTCCGCTGGGTCACTGGAAGTCACCTTCATCGACGCGAGGGCCGCCTCGTGCAGCTCCACCTGCTCCTCCAGTAAGCGGCACCGGGCCAGGATTTCCCGTGCCCGCTCTTCCGTCGCCTCTCGCCGCTGGTCAGCTTCCCGGGCTTCCTCGACGGCCTGGGAACGGACCACCCGAGAGGCCACCAGCAACGCCTTGGCCACCTCATTGTCAAGATCGCGTTGACGGCGCGCGAGGGCGACTGCCGCCTCCAGCTCGCGCCTCTCCGCGACCAAGCGTAGGCCCTCGGCCTCGAGGTGCGCGTCTTCATCAGCAAGCTCTTCACCAAGCAGGCTCACCGCATCAGCCGCCCTCCGAAGGAACCCTTGGCGAAAAGCGCGACGCTCCAGAGCGCGCTCAAGTACGTCTTCCACGCCGTCATCCGCCCCAAGCAAGCGTCGGGGGGCACAGATTAGCGCTCCTCCTCCGGGCAGGGGGCTGGGGGCTAGCACCCTTGAGGCGACCAGGCGCGCTTCGCCATAAGCCCGGCCTGGGGCCAGTCCATCCCCAAGTGAAGAGCGCTGGGAGTACCCCAGCTAATCACGGTCCACGACCAGACGAGAAGCCCACGGCAGGCTGGCTATGCCTCGAGAAGGCTCGCGAAGGAAGGTCGCGAGGCGCGTGGGGCCGTGTTGCGCCTCGGGGTGATTCGTCTCTTCGACCGGCCTCACCACAAGGGCTCTACTGCTCGGAGCGACAGGAGACGATGGAGAAGGCAGAAGCTGGAGTTCGAAAGGAGGAAGGACAGAGGGCGCATGAGCAATGGAAAGGGGAGTGGTTGTGTACAACTGCAAGTCCACCTAGCCTGGCACCAAATGAGGAGGCGTGGGGGAACAGTGCCACCCGTGTCCAATCAACCGCCACGCGGCGCCCAAGGCCGCAGGCTGTTAGGGCCCGTGACGCTTCGCACTTGCCCTTTCGCCTCTCTGCTCGGCCAAGTCCGGGCACACCTTGGGCCCGGGAGCTACTGTCGGTGTTCTGGGAACGGGGGTCCCCAGACTTGCCTGCCTGCGGCCTGCGGCATGGCTCAAAGGGGGGCCAGCACGGCCCATCTTCATCAACACAAGCTCAAGACCCTCACGAGGGGCCAGGCCTCGCGGGGCGGACGACAAGGAGCTTCCTCAGGCATGGCCTCATCAGGCTGGCTCACGAAGAGGCGGAGAGTTCAAGGCGGGGTACCTCGCGAGGTGCCCATGACGCAAGCCATGACGACCAAGGGCGCCAGCCGAGCGCCAGCCCGCGCAGTGTCCTTCTTTCCTCTTTGGTGGAAGGGGAGCAAGCGCAGGCGAGAGCATCAAGCAAAGGCATCCATTTTGGTGCAACAAGACCAAGACCAGTCCAACGGCAGGATGGAGGTCACCATGGAGCCCAAGCTGGCGTCACCACCAGGGCCTTTGACAGGCGAGGACCAACTTTAGTCAGGATAAGTGTACCAGATGTTCCCCTTCAAAATGGCCAATTGTTGGCGCCCTTCCCGCTCAATATTTGGGAAGAGGCCCAGGGCCTTTGCCTATAAATAGGACTAGCCACCATAATATCTAGGCATCGAGAATCAACCCCTCCAAAGGGACAACACCACCACAAGAACAGACCCTCGCGAGGCTGTTCTTCCTTGTATTGTTCATCATCAGCCGAAGAGGCAATCCACCACACCACACACTAGAGTAGGGTATTACACCACAATGGTGGCCTGAACCAGTATAAACCATGTGTCTCTTGTGCTGTTCTTCTGGTAGTTCAGATCCCAGCGATTCGGTGAGGAACAGGTAGGTAGAAGGCGAAACCTCCGTGCGCACCCCAGTGTTCGAACCTCAAGGGTCTGCCGGAACCCTAAATCCGACAGTATATATAGCCTCCACATAAAATCTAACCGTTACACACAACTTACCAAACTCGGTGGGACCGAATCCTGAAACTCGGTCAGACCGATTTAGTAAATAATGTGACCGTTAGGATTTTCGGTGGGACCGACATGTCATCTCGGTGGGACCGATATGGTTAGGGTTAGGGCATAACGTAATCTCGGTGAGACCGATTACACAAACTTGGTGAGACCGATTTTGGTAATAGACACACAGAGGGTTGGTCAGGCAAACTCGGTGAGACCGATTCGCTCATTTCGGATGGACCGAAATATTATGAAGAGGAACAGAGAGTTTGCATTGTAATCTCGGTAGGACCGATTATGCAAACTCAGTGAGATCGATTTTGGTAATGTACGTACACAGAGAGATTACAATCCCATCTCGGTGAGACCGAGATCCCTATCTGTGAGACTGAAAAGACTAGGGTTTGTGGCAGTGGCTATGTCAATAGAACTCGGTGGCGCCGGATGGAAAGATTCGGTGGGGCCGAGTTTGACTTTTGGTTTGGGACATATGTGGATGTGATAAAGTGGTTGAGGGCTTTGGAGCATATCACTAAGCACTTTGAGCAAGCAAGCCATTAAGCAACACCTCATCCCTTCTTGATAGTATTGGCTTTTCCTATAGACTCAATGTGATCTTGGATCACTAAAAGTAAAATGTAGAGTCTTGTGCTTTGAGCTTGAGCCAATCCTTTGTCCTTAGCATCTTGTAGGGGTTCCACATCCTCTAGTCCATGCCACTCCATTGTTGAACTTATCTGAAACATACTAGGTAAGAGTATTAGTCCAACAAGAGATATGTTGACATTAATTACGAAACTCACCCAGGGAGCACTTGTGCTTTCAGTGCGGAACGTGGAGGAACTCGCAGCCCTCGAAGGACCCAGACAGCTTCTGGACGAGGAAGTGGTAGCTCGCCATGTTGGAGTCGCGGGCGTCCCACTCGTCGGAGAACTATTGCACCATAAGATCTTAGTTGCCATAGCACAGGGTGTGCCAGATGCCGAGTTCCTTGGCAAGCCGGAGGCCGTGCACAAGGGCTTCGTACTCGGCGACATTGTTGGAGGCGGCGAAGTGGATCTGGAGTGCGTAGCGGAATCGGTCGCCCTTTGGGGACGACAGCACGATGTCGGCCCCTAGGCCGAGTCGCATCTTGGACCCATCAAAATGCATGTGCCAGTGCGTCGAGTCGGGAGGCGGTGGTAGCTAGTGGGTCTCGGTCCAATCGATGAGGAAGTCGGCCAATGTTTGGGACTTGATCGTGGTGTGGGGCTCGTAGAGGATGGTGTGGCTGGCTAGCTCGAGCGCCCATTTGGCAACCCGGCCAGAGGCGTCCCGGCACCCGATGATCTCGCGGAGAGGGGCCGTGCTGGCCACTGTGATGACGTGCTCTTGAAAATACTGCTTCAGCTTCTTGGCGGTGAAGTACACGCCGTAACACATCTTCTGGTAGTGCGGGTAGTTCTGCTTGGAGTTGGAGAGCACCTTGCTCAGGTAGTAGACCGGATGCTGGACCGCTTGGATCTTGCCCTTCTCTTGTCGCTCGACCACCAGCACCGTGCTGACCGACCGTGAAGTCGCAGCTATGTAGAGAAACAACGGCTCCTTGTCGGCCGGCGCGGCCAGGACTGGTGCGGTGGAGAGCATGCGCTTGAGGTCTCGGAAGGCCTCATCCGGCTGGTCGTTCCATTCGAACGGCGTCGTCTTCTTCATCAGCTGGCATAGGGGCAGGGCCCTCTCGCCCAGCCGACTGAGAAACCGGCTGACCGAGGCCAAGCAGCTAGTGAATTTCTGGACATCGCGCAACCGATTCGGCTTGCGCATGCGCTCGATGGCCTTGATCTTCTCCGGGTTCGCCTCAATGCCGCGCTCTGTGACGAGTAAGCCGAGCAGCTTTCTGGTCGGGACACCGAAAATGCATTTCTCCGGGTTGAGCTTGATCTTGTATTCGCGAAGGTTGGCGAATGTTTCCTTCAAGTCGTCGAGAAGCGTGAGGTGCTGCTTTGGTCTTCACCATGATGTCGTCCACGTAAACATGGATATTGCGGCCGAGTTGCGGCAACAAGCATTTCTGCATGTAGCGCTGGAAGGTGGCGCCGGTGTTCTTCAAGCCGAACGACATGGTGATGTAGCAATACGCCCCAAAGGGCGTGATGAAGGATGTCTTAAGGGCGTCGGACGGGTCCAGCTTGATCTGGTGGTAGCCGGAGTAAGCGTCTAGGAAGGACAGGAGCTCACACCCGGCGGTCGAGTCGATGACTTGGTCGATTCACGGGAGGGCGAACGGATCCTTGGGACAGGCCTTGTTGAGGCTGGTGTAGTCGATACACATCCACCAGGTCTTGTTCTTCTTCAGGACGAGGACTGGGCTGGCCAGCCACTCGGGGTGAAACACTTCCATGATGAAACCGGCCGCCAAAAGCTTGGCGACCTCTTCACCGATGGTTCTTCTCTTCTCCTCGAAGAAACATCGCAGGGGTTGACGGATAGGCTCGGCATCCTTGCGGACGTGGAGTTTGTGCTCGGCGTACTTCCTCGGGATACCCGGCATGTCCTTGGGGGTCCATGCGAAGATATCCCGATTCTCACGGAAGAAGTCGACGAGCTCGCCTTCCTACTTGTTGTCGAGGCGGGCGCCTACGACAACGTACTTCCTGCAGCTGGGATCTTCCAGGTTCAGCTTCACTTTCTTGGTCTCTTTTGAGGGTTTGAAGGCGGCTTCGTCAGCCGGCTCCTCGGTCGGGATCAACGCGGACGAGGCCTCGCCCGCCATGGCAACGATCCGGTCGAGCTGGTGCCGCTCCTCGGCAATGACCAATGACTTGGCCAACTTGACACCGTCTCGGGCACACTCCAGGGACTTGTGGTAGTCCCGGTGACGGTGATGAGGCCTTTCGGACCCGACATCTGCATATTCAGATACGCGTAGTGGGGGACTGCCATGAATTTGGCGAGCGCGGGTCGGCCCAACAGCGCGTGGTACACGCTGGACAGGTCCACCACCTCGAACCATATCGGCTCACGCCGGAAATGGTTGCTGTCGCCGAACAGGACGTCGAGCCGGAACCGGCCAATGGGAGAGCAGGAGAGGTTGGGTACGATGTCGTGGTAGATTGTCCGGGTCGGCTCCAGGTCCTCGGCCTTGAGGCCGAGCTTACTCATCGTGTCACGGTAGAGTATGTTGATGCTGCTGTCGCGGTCGATGAGGACTCGGGAAAACTTGCATGTACGCCGCACAACAATGGTGGGGTTGAGGATGAGGGCGTAGCCACCCGGATTCGGCATGACAGCCGGGTGATCTTCTCGGGTCCAGGTGACCGGGCGGTCCGACCAATGCATGATTCGGGCTTGGCCGGGACAACGATGTTTACCTCTTGCTGAAGGAGGCGCTTATTTTGCTTGTGGTCGCCAAGGCTGGTGAAGACGACTAGGCCGCGTTCTGGTCCGGGTAGGCGTCGTCGCGCATCGCGCCGCCGGCCGGGGGCGGTGGCAGAGGCGGAGGCGGCTGCCACGCGCCTGGAGCTGGAGCCGAAGGAGGTGGGATGTTGCCCCTCATGATGCGCTTGGTGATGCCGCACTGCCGAAGCGTGTGCGTGGACGGCCTTGCGCCGTTATGGTGCTTGGAGGGAGCGTCGAGCATCTCTTCGAAGCTCATGGCGGGCTGCCACGTCGTCTTGCCGGTCTGCCGATGCTTAGCTGCCAGGCCCGCCGCGGGCTCGGTGGCCGCGACGAGCCGGTTGTCATAGCGCTGAGCCGGCTGGTCGGCCTTGCGCTTGTTATTTTGGTGATGCTGCTGCCGGCTACTTTCGTCGGCCGGCTTCGGAGGGGGATCCGGCTTTGCCTTGCTGGCTTCATCCAGCGCCACCTGAATCTTCATGGCGGAGTCGGCGTTGGCGTACTTGTCCGCCGTCACCATGAGCGCGGCCATGGTGGCCGGCTCGGAGCGCAAGAGCTTGTGTTTCAGGAGGGCGCCGTCTCGGCACCCTTTGACGAAGTACTGGATTGCTTGGACTTCGTGGACGCCCTTGCAGCTGTTTCGGAGCTCGGTCCAGCGTGTGAGGTACGCGCGGCCGGTCTCCGTCTGCCCCTGCACGCACATGGCGAGCTGGCTAGGGCGGCCGGGTCGCTTGTAGGTTCTCGTAAAGTTGCGGACGAAGGCCTGCTCGAAGTCAACCCACGTGGTGACGCTGCCCCTCGGCAGACTGTTCAACTAGGTGCAGGCTGACCCTTGGAGCATGAGCGGTGCGTAGCGCACGGCGAGTCGGTGATTCGCGCCGGTGATGCCAATGGCGGTGATGTAGTCGGTGAGCCAGTCCTCTGGCTTCATGGTCCCGTTGTACTTGGGGGTGTCGCAGGGAAGCATGAACCCTTTGGGAAAAGGCTCTTCCTAGATGTGTGGGCCAAAGCATGCCGGCCTAATGGCGCCGCTTTGCTCCACCTCCAGGGAGTGAGCGAGCTGGTCGAGGCGGAGGCGAGCATCGGTGTCGTCGATGGCGCGTGCGCCGAGCCAACTGGCGACTGGGCCACGGGGAGCCGGGTCGGTCGGAGCCGGACGCCGGCCAGGCTGGCTGGGTTCGTGCGGGTTCTCCAGGACGAGTTCGTCGCTCAAGCCGCCGGCGGCCGTAGAGGCTGGGTCCTGCCGAGTCCGGGCTCGGCCGGAATGCGCCTCGTCGGGTGGCGAGGACGCTGTGTGCTGAAGTTCGCCAGGTCCGCCAACGAGCCGGATCCCGCCGGCTTGGCGAGCTAGTTGAGGCGGTCTTGCTGGGCGTTGGCCGCATTGAGGAGGTCATGCATCCGCTTGATGCGCTCCTTCAGCTCTTGCCTGTGAGCTAGTCCAGGCCGACTGCGGCCGCCTGGGCAGCACGCATGTTCTTTACTGGGGTCTCGTAGACGGTCGGGTTGGCGCCGAGGGCGCGGCCGATCGCTCCTCCCTGGCTTGCACGTCAGCGACCCGGATCGGCTCGGCCACGGCCAACGTGAATCCGTAGGCGGCATTGCGCTCCAGCTGAGCGGAATCCAGGCAACGCTGAGTGGCGGCGAGCATCTTGGTCAGGTCCAGCATCTGTTGGCGCCTTTCCTCGAGTTGGGCTCGGGCCTCAGTGACGTTGATGGCGTCGATGTCGGTGCTGATGGGGACACAGAGGCTCTGCATCACGGCGCGCAACGGGTTGGACGGCTCGATCCGTTCCGCTGCGGCCTAGGCTTCGGTAGCCTTCCTCGTTTTGCTCGATGAGGAGGAGGCGTCTGTGCCGGTGACGAAGACCTCCACGTGGACGTCCGTTGCCACGGCGGAAATTCCACCGCCGAGGGAGAGGGGGGAGTCGGAGTAGCTGAGTACCTCGCTAGGGTACTCGTCTGCTGCGGGTGCATCGGAGATGCGCAGCGCGGTGAAGGAGGCGGCGAGTGCGTCGACGACGTCGTCTGCCAGCATGACGGGCTCGTCGGAGTCGGAGAAGAGCCCCGTCTGAAGCATGCTCCCGGCCAGCTCCTCGAGCTGCCCCATGGTGGGCGCCAACTGTCATGGTGGGCGCACGGCAGATGCCATGGGATGGCTAAAGAGAGGAGGAGGCTTGAGGGCACTAGTGGGCTCCAGAGGAGGGGTTGGCATGAGCGAGCACGGGACACAAGACATACCCAGGTTCGAGGCTTTCCGGAGAGATAACACCCCTAGTCCTGCCGGGTGTGGTTTATATGTAGCACTATAGTGTTGCTCCTAGAGCTATGCTGGAGGAGGAAGGAAGGCTAGCCAAGGCTTAGGCTTCTCCTTCTCCTGGGGTGGATTCTACCAGTGGGTGGCTAATTTCTCTACCCTTGCTTGCTTTCTTACTTGCTCATATGCATGAGGGCTCCTGGGGGATTTTATAGGCCAACCCCCCAGGGGTACAACGGTAACGTTACAAGTTGGTGGGGCCGGGTCGTCAGCGTCTGAGGACCCGAGCTGGGTCCCGACAAGGGCCTGTGGTTCACCCGGTTCCCCTAGGTGTGGGCCCCGCGTGCCTAGGGGGATTGTGCATCATCTTGTCGATCATCAGGGAGTGGCCGAGTCAAGTCGTGTACAGTGGCGCTCCGTCAGGTTGTTGCTTGCTGTCGTCAGCAGTGACGACGGGGGCACTATAGCCATGCCGGCCCTGGTCAGCGGGTAGGTGAAGGGCACTGTTGCCATGCTCCGGCTGACCAGAGGCATGGGTGGGGCACTGTTGCCTCAGTCATAAATGGATGAAGACTCATCCCATCGCATGGCCTGGATGGGACGGAAGCTGGCCCGTGGCTGGGTTGCGGAGCACGCCACAGGTGGAGTTGGCTTGTTGGGGAAGCCTTGGTTGCGTCGGGTTTGGCTGTCTTGTACTGGTTGTTGAGGCCGAGTCGAGGTGCTTGGCCGGGTCTAAGAGTTCAGCCAGATTGCAGGGCCTGGCCGGGTCGAGCGACCCGACCAAGGGTGTGCCGGCTTGAGGGGCGATGCCGGCCCCGTTTTTTTTTAAAGGATCCGGGTTCCGTTGCCTTCCCGGAGTTCATCCCCCCGACAAGACCTCTGACAAGTACTTTGCCTAAAATATGGAGGAGAATTGCTCAACTAGTGAGCATGTGCTCAGAATGTCTGGGTACTACAATCACATGAATCAAGTGGGAGTTAATCTTCTAGATAATATAGTGATTGACAGAGTTCTCTAGTCACCATCACCAAGTTACTGGATGATGACCCACAAGTATACAGGATAATTGTAGCCTCTTTCGATAAGTAAGAGTGTCGAACCCAACAAGGAGCTAAAGGTAGAACAAATACTCTCTCAAGCCCTATCTACCACTGATACGACTCTACGCGCGCTTAGCGTTCGCTTTATCTAGAACAAGTATGAAACTAGAAGTACTTTGTCGGTGTTGTTGGATAGGTTTGCAAGATAATAAAGAGCACGTAAACAAAAGCTAGGGGCTGTTTAGATAAAGAAGCAATAAAGTAAATATAGCGAGTGTGGAAAAGTGGTGGTAGGAGTTGTGAAATTGTCCCTAAGCAATTGACTGCGTTACTAGACCGGTAATCACTATTGCAAATCTATTTGAGGGAGAGGCATAAGCTAACATACTTTCTCTTCTTGGATCATATGCACTTATGATTGGAACTCTAGCAAGCATCCGCAACTACTAAAGACCATTAAGGTAAAACCCAACCATAGTGAGGGAGTCCCGGACTAGGGGGTGTCTGGATAGCCGAACTATCACCATCGGCCGGACTCCAAGACTATGAAGATACAAGATTGAAGACTTCATCCCGTGTCCGGATGGGACTTTCCTTGGCGTGGAAGGCAAGCTTGGCGGTACGGATATGTAGATCTCCTACCATTGTAACCGACTCTATGTAACCCTAGCCCTCTCCAGTGTCTATATAAACCGGATGGCTTTAGTCCATAGGACGAACAACAATCATACCATAGGCTAGCTTCTAGGGTTTAGCCTCCTTGATCTCGTGGTAGATCTACTCTTGTAACCCACATCGTCAATATTAATCAAGCAGGACGTAGGGTTTTACCTCCATCAAGAGGGCCCGAACCTGGGTAAAAACATCGTGTCCCTCGTCTCCTGTTACCATCTGCCTAGACGCACAGTTCGGGACCCCCTACCCGAGATCCGCCGGTTTTGACACCGACATTGGTGCTTTCATTGAGAGTTCCTCTGTGTCGTCACTGATAGGCTCAATGGCTTCTTCGATCATCAACGATGATGCAGTCCAGGGTGAGGCCTTCCTCCCCGACAGATCTTCGTATTCGGCGGCTTCCCACTGCGGGCCAATTCGCTTGGCCAGCTGGAGCAGATCGAAGGCTACGCCCCTGGCCGTCAGGTCAGATTTGGAAGTTTGAACTTCACGGCTGACATCCGCGGGGACTTGATCCTCGACGGATTCGAGCCACAGCCGAGCGTGCCGTACTGTCACGATGGGCATGATTTAGCTCTGCAGCCGGACAGTACCCTGGAGGCCGCACTCGAACCCGCTCCGATCTTCGACTCGGAGCCGGCTGCGCAGACCAAGGATGGATGGCTAGACACCGCCTCGGGGGCTGCAACCTCTACGGCGATAGAGCCGAACACCGATCTTGTCCCCCATGAAGCTCGTGACTCCGAGGTGCCAGACTCCTTGCCGGACTCCGGACCTCCTGCGCCCCCTCCAGTCGAATCCGATTGGGCGCCGATCATGGAGTTCACCGCGGCGGACATCTTTCAACACTCACCTTTTGGCGACATCTTGAGTTCGCTAAAGTACCTCTCGTTATCAAGAGAGGCCTGGCCGGACTGCGGCCAGGATGGTTGGGATGCGGACGACGAAGAAATTCAGAGCCCACCCACCACCCACTTGGTAAGCACTGTCGACGATCTAACCAACATGCTAGATTACGACTCTGAGGACATCGACGGTATGGACGACGATGCCGGAGACGACCAAGAACCAGCGCCCACCGGGCAATGGAAAGCCACCTCTTCATACGACATATACATGGTGGATATCCCAAAGGATGGGAACGACGAAGGAATAGCGGAGGATGACCCCTCCAAGAAACAGCCCAAGCACCGGCGTCAGCGGCGCCACTCTAAATCCCGCCATAGCAAGAATGAGGATTCCGGCACCGGAGACAATAATACACCGGATAGCACCGAAGACAACCCACTCCAGCAAGATCCAGCACAGGAGGAGGGGGACGCCAGCCCTCATTAGAGAGCGGCCGAAGAAGAGGTAGAGGACTATATGCCTCCCTCCGGAGACGAGGCAAGCCTCTACGACGATGAATTCGTCGTGCCTGAGGATCCCGTCGAACGGGAGCGTTTCAAATGCAGGCTTATGGCCACGGCAAACAGCCTCAAGAAAAAGCAGCAGCAGCTTAGAGCTGATCAAGATCTGCTAGCCGACAGATGGACCGAAGTCCTCGCGGCCGAAGAGCATGAACTCGAACGCCCCTCCAAAAGCTACCCCAAACGTAAGCTGCTCCCCCGATTAGAGGTGGAGGCATATGATCCCGCTTCACCAGGAGACAATACGGCTGATCGACCACCCCGTGGTCACGACAGAGAGGCCTCAAGGCCCTTCACTAGACCCATACCCCGGCATCGCTCGAAAAGCACAAGGCCACAGGGGAACACTCCGGACCTGCGAGACATATTGGAGGATAAGGCAAGACAATCAAGATCGATCTACGGATCACGTGGGCGCCCCACGATACGTGACGATCACCGTCACCCCGGACACAGTAAGTCCGGCCGGGCCGAACACAACAGACAAAGCTCTTTTGAGCTCCGTCGCGATATCGCCCAGTACAGAGGCGCCGCACACCCACTGTGCTTCACAGATGAGGTAATGGATCATCAAATCCCAGAAGGGTTTAAACCCGTCAATATTGAATCTTATGATGGCACAACAGACCCCGCGGTCTGGATTGAGGACTATCTCCTCCACATCCACATGGCCCGCGGAGACGATCTCCACGCCATCAAATATCTCCCACTCAAACTTAAAGGACCAGCCCGACACTGGCTTAACAGCTTGCCAGCAGAGTCAATCGGGAGTTGGGAGGACCTGGAAGCCGCATTCCTCGATAACTTCCAAGGCACGTACGTGCGACCACCAGATGCAGATGACCTAAGCCACATAATTCAGCAGCCAGACGAATCGGCCAGACAATTCTGGACACGGTTCTTAACCAAGAAAAACCAAATCGTCGACTGTCCGGATGCCGAGGCCCTCGCGGCCTTCAAGCATAACATCCGCGACGAGTGGCTTGCCCGGCACCTGGGACAGGAAAAGCCGAAATCCATGGCAGCCCTTACATCACTCATGACCCGCTTCTGTGCAGGTGAGGATAGCTGGCTAGCACGCAGCAACAACCTCAACAAAAATTATGGCAGTCCGGATATCAAGGACCGTAGTGGCAGATCACGTCACAACAAAAACAAACGCCGCATTAACGGCGATAACAGTGAGGATACGGCAGTCAATGCCGGATTCAGAGGCTCTAAACCCGGTCAACGGAAAAAGTCATTCAAAAGAACAACTCAGGGTCCGTCCAATTTGGACCGAATTCTCGACCGCTTGTGCCAGATACATGGCACCCCTGAAAAGTCAGCTAACCACACCAATAGGGACTGTTGGGTGTTCAAGCAGGCAGGCAAGTTAATTGCCGAAAACAGCGACAAGGGGCTACATAGCGACGACGAGGAAGAGACCCGACCGCCGAACAATAGAGGACAGAAGGGTTTCCCCACCCACAGGTGTGGACGGTGAACATGATATATGCCACGCACATACCCAAAAGGGAGCGGAAGCGTGCACTCAGGGATGTATACGCGATGGAGCCAGTTGCCCCGAAGTTCAATCCATGGTCCTCTTGCCCGATTACCTTTGACCGAAGGGACCACCCCACCAGCATTAGCCATGGTGGGTTCACCGCATTGGTTCTAGACCCAATCGTCGATGGATTTCATCTCACCAGAGTCCTGATGGACGGCGGTAGCAGCCTAAACCTGCTTTATCAGGACACGGTGCGCAAAATGGGCATAGACCCCTCAAGGATTAAACCTACCAAGACGACCTTTAAAGGCGTCATACCAGGTGTAGAAGCCAATTGTACAGGCTCAGTTACACTGGAAGTGGTCTTCGGATCCCCGGATAACTTCCGAAGCGAGGAGTTAATCTTCGACATAGTCCCGTTCTGCAGCGGCATCATGCCTTGCTCGGACGTACCGCGTTCGCAAAGTTCAACGCGGTGCCGCACTACGCATACCTCAAGCTCAAGATGCCAGGCCCTAGAGGAGTCATCACAGTCAACAGAAACACTGAACGCTCCCTCCGAACGGAGGAACATACAGCGGCTCTCGCGGCAGAAGTACAAAGCAGCCTTTTAAGGCAATTCTCGAGTTCGGCTGCCAAGCGGCCGGACACAGCTAAGCGTGCCTGGAGTAACCTACAACATGACCACCTGGCACGTTCCGAGCACACGTAGCAGTGCGGCGCCAACCCCAGCCCCTGTAAAACATTAAGACAGACCCTTCGCGTACTCCATTATGCTCTGAAGATACCATGGGCATGGGGCAAGGGGCTCGACCACGATAATCCCAGACTGCGGCTCAACCGCACCAGGGGCTCTTAAGTGTGTCGTTCTTTTTCTTTTCCTTTTATTTTTTACCTACAGGACTCCGTTCGTCAGAGGCTCTGTCCGGCAGTAGACATGCCGAACCCACGATGCAACAGCCAGGGAAGGAGAAAGGCTACAACGAAAATCCAGGTGGTCTCCATCATGAGCATTAAATCTATTTTATGCATTATTCCATAGCCTACCCTGGAGGGGGACATGTTAAACAGTCCCATCCCTTGCTTACCGCACCACTTGTATCGTCATGCACTTACAGCAGTTTTTATTGAATAAAGCAATACACCACATTTTTGCTTCTAATTGCATTTCTTTCTTACACATATGTTCATCTATGACATGTTGCATCTGTACGTTTTGGTACGGCTAAATACACCCGGGGCTTATTTTTCCCGCGTTTTGGTGTGATAAGTCCGAACACTTTCACAAGTGCGGCACCCCGAACTTATAGCATTATATGCATCGGCTCCGAATCATGTTCTTGGGTCAATAGTTGGGTTTGCCCGGCTCCCATGTTTTGGTACCTTATGTTCCGTTTTATCGGCTAAGGTAGCACTAGGAGAACCACTGCGATTGTGCCCCAGTTGAGCTGGGTTAACGCCTCAGTGGAGAAAGCTAAAACTGACCGTCATGATGAGGCGAGAGCTGGTCGCTGTTTGAGAGGTTCTTTGCGAGTCCCAAAAGACTTATGCTGCTTCGAGCGAGGAGCCGGATTCTGTCCGGCCAAGGCATGGATAGCGCCCCAAATTCGGCCTTCCGAAAACTAGGGTTTTCGCCGAAATTTAAAATTATAGAATTCTATGGCTAAGTGAGAGTGTTCAAGCATTATAAGTCCGGTTGCCTTGTTCATTGTGTTGAGAGCCTCCCTCGTTGGACCCAAATATGGGAACAAGAGTGCCCAAATTTATCCCGAACACCCCAGCACTCGTGGCATGGGGGCTGAAGCCGACGACTTGCCATCTCTCAGATTTGATAAACAGCCGCACAGAAGGTAATATTTTAAATTAACAAGTGTTGCTTAGCGCATATGAACCAAGTTTTCAGCGCATAGGATAACAAAATGCGAGTCTACTCAAATATTACATCTTTGGAGCACTCACCCGCAATAGTGCGGGCGCCCTTCAGCACACTCCTATAATACATATCGGGTGTACGATGCTCCTTGCCCTCTGGTGGGGGGTCCGTCAAAAGCTTCTGGGCATCCATCTTGCCCCAGTGCACCTTTGCGCGGGCAAGGGCCCGACGCGCACCCTCGATACAGGCAGAGTGCTTGATAACTTCAACCCACGGGCACGCGTCCACCAGCCGCCGCACCAGGCCGAAATAGCTCCCAGGCATAGCCTCCTTAGGCCACAGCCGAACTATGAGGCCCTTCATGGCCTGTTCGGCCGCCTTGTGGAGCTCGACCAACTGCTTCAGCTGGTCGCTAAGGGGCACCGGATGTCCGGCCTCAGCATACTGAGACCAGAAGACCTTCTCCGTTGAGCTCCCCTCCTCGGCCCGGTAGAATGCGGCAGCATTGGACATGCTGTGGGGAAGATCTGCGAACGCTCCTGGAGAGCTCCGAATTTGGGTAAGCGACAGGTAATTAACACTCACATGCTTACTTTGCATGAAAAATGCCTTACCCGCTGCTATTTTCTTCACCACCTCTATCTCCTGGAGGGCCTTGTAGGCTTCGGCCTTAGCGGCTTTGGCACTCTCAAGAGCCGTTGCAAGCCCAAACTCTCGAGTCTTCGAGTCACGCTCCAGGCTCTCGTGTTTCTTCACGAGATCCTGGAGCTCTTGTTGTACCTCCGCCACCCGCGCCTCCTGTTTCTCTCGCTCGGTGTGCTCCGCAGCCGCATTGCGTTCGGCCGCGGCCACTGCCTCCTTCAGGGTCGCCACCTCGTTAGTGGCCCCTGCAATACCCCAGTTATCCTTGTCATTTTTCTTGCAACCAAATCCTTTTCTGTAAGGTACAATTTTCATAAGGTATTACTCACCTTCTTTTTCCTCGAGCTGCTTCTTGGCATGGCCGAGCTCGTTCTCGGACCGCTCGAGGTTTTCCTTCAAAGTATTGACCTCCGCAGTCAGTGCAGCAGAGGTCAGCAGCACAGCCTGCAATCCCATATTGACATATTTTCATGACTCTTGCGTTTATCTTTCTAAAGAACCTCAGTCCAGCTTTTCTTTCCGAACACTGAACCGAGCATCAGGGGCTACTGTCTATGCGGTACCATTTTACATATATTGAAATTCTTACCTCAAAGCCTTTTAGAAGGCTGTTGCAGGCTTCGGTCAGCCCGCTCTTGGCGAGCTGAACCTTCTGAATCACCGCACTCATAACAGTGCGGTGTTCCTCTTCGATGGAGGCGCCGTTGAGCACCTCCAGCAAATTATCCGGCACCTCCGGTTGGACGGAGGCAGCCGGCATCGCGGTCTTGCCCTTCTTATGAAGGGGTCGCCTGCCGGACTCCGGTGCCACTATGGGTTCCGGGGCTGAGTCCGGTGCAAAGTCCGGGAGGTTGTCCTGCGACACCTCCGGGGCCCTCTCCTCCTAGTGAGTCCCTTCCTGGGATCCCACCTCGGCATCGCCTGCATCATGGGGGGTGGAGGCAGTCGGAAGAGAATCCATATCCGACGCCCCTAAGGACCCGCTCGACAAAGTGGGGAGATCATCCTTAGGCGGACTGCAGGGTTGTATGCGGCATTAGAAAGACATAATGTGGCGGAAAATGAAAACCTTGAAGTTATTCGGGAGTCCGGATACTTACGATCTCGCCAGAGGCCTGGCCCTTGGAGGCCAGTCCTCGTCGTCGTCACTGGCGTTGGCGGAACAGTCTGGGGGAAGAGTTTTTTCCCCTCTTGGACCCTTCGGCCTCCCTTGTTGGGGAGGCCTTCCTTTTCTTCCCTCCCCCCGCTGGGGGAGAGGCTTTCTTCTTCTCCTCCTCGCCTTGGTGGGAGGAGTCGGCCTCGGATTCATCGTCTGATAGCACCTGAAAACGGGAACTCTTCCGAGTCCCTGTGGCCTTCTTCTTGGCCTTCTTCTCCGGCACCACGTGGGGTGCCGGAGCCAGCAGCCCCGTTAGGCGGGCGTCAGCTGGGTCCTCTGGCAATGGGGCCAGACAGATAGCCTGTGCGGCCTTCTTCAGCCAGTCCTATCAAAGGAAGGGGAGTTTAGATCCCGCATAGAGTCAAACTATTTATAACAAGCGTCCCGTAACGGACAATATCACTTACCTCGTCAGCTGGATGCTGCGAGCTGAATCCGCGATCTTCGGTAGCGGATGCGGGAGCCTCGGCGCCCTTGAACAGCACCTTCCAGACCTCTTCATACATAGTGTCGAAGAGCCCATTCAAAGTCTGGTGCTGCGCCGGATTGAACTCCCACATATTGAAGCCCCGTCGTTGGCACGGGAGAATCTGGCGGATGAGCATGACCTGGACTACGTTAACAAGCTTGAGCTTCTTGTCCACCAGCTTTTGGACGCAGGCTTGGAGTCCGGTCAGCTCCTCCGAATCGCCCCAAATCCGGCCGCTCTCTTTCCAGGAAGTGAGCCGTGTGGGGATGCCGGATCTGAATTCGGGGGCTGCTGCCCATTCGGGATCACGCGGCTCGGTGATGTAGAACCACCCCGATTGCCACCCCTTGATGGTTTCCACAAAGGTGCCCTCCAGCCACGTAACGTGGGACATCCTGCCCACCATGGCACCTCCGCACTCCGCTTGGCTGCCCTTCACAACCTTTGGCTTGATACTAAAGGTCTTGAGCCACAAGCCGAAGTGGGGCTGGATGCAGAGGAAGGCCTCGCACACGACGATAAATGTCGAGATGTTGAGAATAAAATTTGGGGCCAGATCGTGGAAATCTAGGCCGTAGTAGAACATGATCCCCGGACAAAGGGATGAAGTGGGAAGCCCAGTCCGCGGAGGAAATGGGGAAGGAATACTACCCTCTCATGGGGCCTGGGGGTGGGGATGAGCTCTCCCTCGTCGGGGAGCCGATGCGCGATGTCGCTGGACAAGTATCCGGCGCTGCGCAACTTCTGGATATGCCCCTCCGTGACAGAGGAGGCCATCCACTTGCCTCCCGCTCCGGACATATTTGGAGAAGGTTGAGGTGAGATATGCGGGCTTGGGCGCTAGAGCTCGAGTTCACAGAGATGGATAAGCCAAGGAGGAAGAAGGCGCACGTAAAAAGGTTGGATCTTTATCCCCTTATATGGGCGGACAGAAACAAGCGTCCCCAGCGGCCTGGTAAAACTCGCTTATCTCCCAAGCGTCACAATCAATGGCGCGGTTTGGTTACCCACGTCCGTATTGATGGGAATCCCGGAATAAGGGGAACACGATCTCTGCTTCGACAGACGTGCCAAGGAAACCGCCTCGCTAAACACGCTGAGGTGGAACAATAGAAACAATTCGAGTAAAGGCTTGGAAGTGGTGTGACGTTGCGCCACAGAATACGTCAGCAGATTGATCTTGTGTAATATTATTCTCTCTACGATGGTATGTGGCATTTATTTTTGCAGAGCCGGACACTATCCTGGTGTTCACAATCTTCTATAAATTATTCGGAGGAGGAACCCGCCTTGCAATGCCGAAGACAATATGCGCGCCGGACTCGTCGTCATTGAAGCCTGGTTCAGGGGCTACTGAGGGAGTCCCGGACTAGGGGGTGTCCGGATAGCCGAACTATCACCATCGGCCGGACTCCAAGACTATGAAGATACAAGATTGAAGACTTCGTCCCGTGTCCGGATGGGACTTTCCTTGGCGTGGAAGGCAAGCTTGGCGATACGGATATGTAGATCTCCTACCATTGTAACCGACTCTGTGTAACCCTAGCCCTCTCGGTGTCTATATAAACCGGATGGCTTTAGTCCATAGGATGAACAACAATCATACCATAGGCTAGCTTCTAGGGTTTAGCCTCCTTGATCTCGTGGTAGATCTACTCTCGTAACCCACATCATCAATATTAATCAAGCAGGACGTAGGGTTTTACCTCCATCAAGAGGGCCCGAACCTGGGTAAAAACATCGTGTCCCTCGTCTCCTGTTACCATCCGCCTAGACGCACAGTTCGGGACCCCCTACCTGAGATCCGCCGGTTTTGACACCGACACATAGCATTGAAGTATCAAGTCCCCTTTATCCCATACGCAAGCAACCTACTTACTCGGGTCTGTGCTTTTGTCACTCACACCACCCACCATAAGCAAATCATAAACATATTGCAAACCCTACAACGGGAATCCCTCACGCTTGCGCGACACAGAGAGCACCATAGGACAGCACCAATAATAAAACATGCAACTCAAACCAATCATAGCAATTCATCAATCACCGATAGGACAATGAAAATCTACTCAGACATCATAGGATGGCAACACATCATTGGATAATAATATGAAGCATAAAGCACCATGTTCAAGTAGAGGGTATAGCGGGTTGTGGGAGAGTGGACCGCTGAATATAGATGGAGGAAGGTGATGGAGATGTTGGTGAAGATGGCGGAGGTGTTGATGAAGATGGCGGTGATGATGATGGCCCCCGGCGGCGTTCGGGCGCCACCGGAAGCAAGGGGGAGAGAGCCCCCCTTCTTCTTCTTCTTCCTTCACCTTCTCCCTAGATGGGAGAAGGGTTTCCTTTTTGGTCGTTGGCTCCCATGGCGTGGGAGAGGCGAGAGCCCCTCCGAGATTGGATCTATCTCTCTGTCTCTCTCTGCTTCTGCATTCCCAGATCCTTCCCCTTCACCGTTTCTTTTATATCCAGAGATCCGCAACTCCGATTGGGGTGAATCTTTTGCCCAGATTTTTCTCATAAAATTAGCTTTCTTGCGGCAAAATAAGAGCGTCAACTGCCGTACGGGTGGCCCACGAGAGTGCTAGGCGCGTCCAGGGGGGAGGGCACGCCCCCCTGTCTCGTGGCCACCTCGGACACTGTTTCGTGTTGACTCTTCCTCCGGAAAATCCCAAATATTCCAAAATAATTCTCCGACCGTTTTTATCCCGTTTGGATTCCGTTTGATATTGGGTTTCTGCGAAACATAAAACATGCAACAAACAGGAACTGGCACTGGGCACTGGATCAATATGTTAGTCCCAATAATAGTATAAATAGTTGCCAAAAGTATATGAAAGTTGAAGAATATAGGCATGGAACAATCAAAAATTATAGATACGACGGAGACATATCAGCATCCCCAAGCTTAATTCCTGCTCGTCCTCGAGTAGGTAAATGATAAAAAAGATAATTTTTGATGTGGAATGCTACCTAGCATAATCTTGATCATATGTCTAATCATGGCATGAATATTAAGACATGAGTGAATCAAAGCAATAGTCTATCATTTGACATAAAAAACAATAATACTTCGAGCATACTAATAAAGCAATCATGTCTTTTCAAAACAACAAGGCCAAAGCAGGTTTATCCCTACAAAATCATATAGGTTGGTCATGCTTCATTTTCGTCACACAAAATGCTCTCATCATGCACAACCCCGATGACAAGTCAAGCAATTGGTTCATACTATTTAACGCGCTTCAGCTTTTTCAACCCTCACGCAATACATGAGCACAAGCCATGGATATAGCACTATAGGTGGAATAGAATATGATGGTGGAGGTTTATGTGGAGAAGACAAAAAGGGAGAAAGTCTCACATCGACGCGGCTAATCAACGGGCTATGGAGATGCCCATCAATTGATGTCAATGTGAGGAGTAGGGATTGCCATGCAACGGATGCACTGGAGCTATAAGTGTATGAAAGCTCAAACTGAAATCTAAGTGGGTGTGCATCAAACTTGCTTGCTCATGAAGACCAAGGGCATTTGAGGAAGCCCATCGTTGGAATATACAAGCCAAGTTCTATAATGAAAATTCCCACTAGTATATGAAAGTGACAATATAGGAGACTCTCTATATGAAGAACATGGTGCTACTCTGAAGCACAAGTGTGGTAAAAGGATAGTAACATTGCCCCTTTTCTTTTCTTTTTTTTCTTTTTTTTCTTCTATTTTTTGGGTGGGCTTCTTTGGCCCCCTTTTTTATTTAGGCTTCTTTGGCCTTTCCCTTTTTTTATTTTTTTTCTTTTTTTCTTTTATTTTCATGGCAATGCTCTATATGATGATCATCACACTTTATTTACTTACAACTCAACATTACAACTCGATACTGAAACAAAGATATGACTCTATATGAATGCCTCCGGCGGTGTACCGGGATGTGCAACGATCTAGCATAGCAATGACATCAAAAACGGACAAGCCATGAAAACATCATGCTAGCTATCTTACGATCATGCAAGGCAATATGACAATGAATGCTCAAGTCATGTATATGATGATGATGGAAGTTGCATGTCAATATATCTCGGAATGGCTATGGAAATGCCATGATAGGTAGTTGTGGTGGCTGTTTTGAGGAAGATATAATGAGGTTTGTGTGTGATAGAGCGTATCATATCACGGGGTTTGGATGCACCGGCGAAGTTTGCACCAACTCTCGAGGTGAGAAAGGGCAATGCACGGTACCAAAGAGGTAGCAATGATGGAAAGGTAAAAGTGCGTATAATCCATGGACTCACATTAGTCATAAAGAACTCATATACTTATTGCAAAAGTTTATTAGCCCTCAAAGCAAAGTACTACTACACATGCCCCTAGGGGGATAGATTGGTAGGAAAAGACCATCGCTCGTCCCCGACCGCCACTCATAAGGAAGACAATCAAAGAAACACCCCATGCTTCAAATTTGTCACACAACGGTTACCATACGAGCATGCTACGGGACTTGCAAACCTCAACACAAGTGTCTCTACAATCCACAACCACCCACTAGCATGACTCTAATATCACCATCTTTATATCGCAAAACTATTGCAAAGAATCAAACATATCATATTCAGCGATCTACAAGTTTATGTAGGATTTTATGACTAACCATGTGAATGACCAATTCCTGTCATCTCTCTAAATAGATATAAGTGAAGCAAGAGAGTTTAATTCTTTCTACAAAATATATGCCCATGCTCTAACAAATATAAGTGAAGCAAAAGAGCATTCTACAAATGGCGGTTTTCTAAGTAAAGAGAAACAGGCAATCCAAACTTCAAATGATATAAGTGAAGCACATGAAGCATTCTATAAAGCCATACTCAAAATATTTAAGTGAAGTGCAATGAGCATTCTATAAATCAAACAAGGACTATCTCATACCAGCATGGTGCATAAAAGAAAAGTGAAAACTAAATGCAAAAGACGCTCCAAGACTTGCACATATCGCATGAACGAAACGAATCCGAAAACATACCGATACTTGTTGAAGAAAGAGGGGATGCCTTCCGGGGCATCCCCAAGCTTAGACGCTTGAGTCTCCTTGAATATTTACTTGGGGTGCCTTGGGCATCCCCAAGCTTGAGCTCTTGCCTCTCTTCCTTTTCCTCATATCGAGACCTCCTCGATCAAACACTTCATCCACACAAAACTTCAACAGAAAAATCGGTAAGATCCGTTAGTATAATAAAGCAGATCACTACTCTAGGTACTGTTGCAGACCAATTCATATTTTGTTTTTGTATTTTGTCTACTGTAATATAGCTTTTTCATGGATTAATCCACTGATAGAAATTGATAGTTTCATCAAAACAAGCAAACTATGCATCAAAAACAGAATCTGTCAAAAATAGAACAGTCTGTAGAAATATGAACATTCACCATACTTCTGGTACCCCAAAAATTCTAAAAAATTAAGAAAAATAAACAATTTGTACAGAAAGACAATGCAAAAGAAATCAGAACCATTTGGCGTTCTAGTAAAAAAATGTAAAATCGCGCACTACGGCCAAAGTTTCTGTCCTGCACCATACAAACCAACAAGCATTGTAAACATCCTAAAGGCAAACCTTGGCACATTATTTTTCTAATACAATGGAATTGTACAAGGGTATAATTATTTTTGATGAAATGTTTCTGTAATTAAGATTCACAAAGTTTCCATGAGCATGAACAAAGTTCAAGGATCTCTCCCACTTCAACAATGCTTGTCTCTCTCACTTTCACTTTCCTTTTTGAAAAGTTTTGGGTCCCCCTCTTTATTCTTTTTGTTTTTAGACTATATGAAAGCACACAACATAAATTAATGACTCCCTGAAACTTCCGGGTTATCTCCTGGCAGCGCTTTCTTTAAAGCCATTAAGCTAGGCATATAGTGCTCAAGTAATGGATCCACCCGGATCCCAAGGTATATCAAAGCCAATTTTAATTAACAATGATTTGTAATTTAGTAGTGAGCACAAAGTAACATAAATCAAGCAATGACAAAGTCTAACTCTCTTCATATGCATCGGCATGTCATAAAAGAACAATTCATGCACACATAGTAAAGGCCAATGCATAGTATAAGCAGTTTCTTGCAATTTTATCATATGGGAAACATAGAGAGGTGGAGATATAATTCCTCTCTCATAATAATTACAAGTAGGAGCAGCAAGCACATGCATATTATATCTATCAAAATCATCATGTGCAATGGTAAAAGGCAACCCATCAATATAATCCTTAATAAGCACAAACTTCTCCGATATAGTGTAGTAGGGAGAATTCAAAAGGATAATAGGACTATCATGCGTAGGTGCAATGGCAACAATTTCATGTTTAACATAAGGAACTATAGCAAGTTCATCTCCATAAGAATAATTCATATTGGCATCTTGGCCACAAGCATAGCAAGCACCATCAAAAAGGGATATTTCAAGAGAATCAACGGGATCATAGCAATCATCATAGCAATCATCCTTCGGTAAGCATGAAGGGGAATTAAACAATGTATGAGTTGAAGAGTTACTCTCATTAGAAGGTGGGCACGGGTGATCTATCCGCTCTTCCTCCTTTTGTTCTTCGCTCTCCTCATCATCTTTTTCATCCAATGAGCTCATAGTTTCATCAATTTCCTCTTCCATAGCTTCCTGCAAAATATTAGTCTCTTCTTGGACAGCGAAGACTTTCTCAATAAATGCATTAATATTGTAATTGTATTCATAATTTTCATAACAATATCTAAGTATAGCAAAATTTTCTGGTCTATAAATTGAATCATCAAAATCATCAAACGCTTTAAACATAGATTCAATCTCATAAGCACCCATAAAAGCAACAATCTTCTATTTGTTCCACATCATAGTAATCATAGATACCATTAGCATAAGAAGCTAAGGTTTCATTATCATTAAATTTGCATGAAAAGGGAAGGTGTGCAGCCTTCATCCTAGAGCAGCAAGTATAATCATGTATCAAGCATAGTTGCCTAGCATACCACTTCAACATTTGAATTTGATCCCATAATAGTTTCCCTTTTTGTGTCAAGTGATAATCCCTAAAGTATTCACGTTGATCCAACGTTACTCCCATTATAAAGTTGAGTTGGGTTTTCTCAGGATTATCAAAGTAGTACATAATATTTTGAACATAATGAGCATCGAGGGTTTTAAGAGGTTCCTCATGTCCATGAGTAGCAAGTAAACCTAATTGTTTTTGGTATTTTGTGTTCCATATCCATAGCTAAAGATAAAGAACAACTTAGAACAGCAAATAAAAATTACTTAGTGATAAAGCAAACAAGCACACACGAGAATATTCACCCCATGCTATGACTCCCCGGCAACAGCGCCAGAAAAAGGTCTTGATGACCCGCAATTATACGGGATAATTGTAGCCTCTTTCGATAAGTAAGAGTGTTGAACCCAACGAGGAGCTAAAGGTAGAACAAATACTCTCTCAAGCCCTATCTGCCACTGATACGACTCTACGCGCGCTTAGCATTCGCTTTACCTAGAACAAGTATGAAACTAGAAGTACTTTGTAGGTGTTGTTGGATAGGTTTGCAAGATAATAAAGAGCACGTAAACAAAAGCTAGGGGCTGTTTAGATAAAGAAGCAATAAAGTATATATAGCAAGTGTGGAAAAGTGGTGGTAGGAGTTGTGAAATTGTCCCTAAGCAATTGACTACGTTACTAGACCGGTAATCACCATTGCAAATCTATTTGAGGGAGAGGCATAAGCTAACATACTTTCTCTTCTTGGATCATATGCACTTATGATTGGAACTCTAGCAAGCATCCGAAACTACTAAAGACCATTAAGGTAAAACCCAACCATAGCATTAAAGTATCAAGTCTCCTTTATCCCATACGCAAACAACCTACTTACTCGGGTATGTGCTTCTGTGACTCACGCCACCCACCATAAGCAAATCATAAACATATTGCAAACCCTACAGCGGGAATCCCTCATGCTTGCGCAACACGGAGAGCACCATAGGACAGCACCAATAATAAAACATGCAACTCAAACCAATCATAGCAATTCATCAATCACCGATAGGACAACGAAAATCTACTCAGACATCATAGGATGGCAACACATCATTGGATAATAATATGAAGCATAAAGTACCATGTTCAAGTAGAGGGTACAGCGGGTTGCGGGAGAGTGGACCCCTGAATATAGATGGGGGGAGGTGATGGAGATGTTGGTGAAGATGGCGGAGGTGTTGGTGAAGATGGCGGTGATGATGATGGCCCCCGACGGTGTTCCGGCGCCACCGAAAGCAAGGGGGAGAGAGCCCCCCTTCTTATTCTTCTTCCTTAACCTTCTCCCCAGATGGGAGAAGGGTCTCCCCTCTAGTCGTTGGCTCCCATGGCGTGGGAGGGGCGAGAGCCCCTCTGAGATTGGATCTATCTCTCTGTCTCTCTCTGCTTCTGCATTCCCAGATCCTTCCCCTTCACTGTTTCTTTTATATCCAGAGATCCGTAACTCCGATTGGGGTGAATCTTTCGCGCAAATTTTTCTCATAAAATTAGATTTCTTGCGGCAAAATAAGAGCGTCAACCGCCTTACAGGTGGCCCACGAGAGTGCCAGATGCGCCCAGGGAGGAGGGCGCCCCCCTGTCTCGTGGCCACCCGGGATACCATTTCGCATTGATTCTTCCTCGGGATAATCCCGAATATTCCAAAATAATTCTCCGTCCGTTTTTATCTCGTTTGGATTCCGTTTGATATTGGGTTTCTGTGAAACATAAAACATGCAACAAACAGGAACTGGCACTGGGCACTGGATCAGTATGTTAGTCTCAAAAATAGTATAAAAAGTTGCCAAAAGTATATGAAAGTTGAAGAATATAGGCATGGAACAATAAAAAATTATAGATACGACGGAGACGTATCACTGGAACTTTGTGATGAACTATAGTATGCAAGGGATGACGAAAACGATTCCCGAGCTCTCGGTGATGCTGAAATCGACGAAGGTAGAAATCGAGAAAGAGCATCAAGTGTTGATGATTAAACAAGACCACTAGTTTCAAGAAAAGGGCAAAGGGAAAGAAAGCGAACTTCAAGAAGAATGGAAAGCAAGTTTTCACTCCCGTGAAGAAGCCCAAAGCTGGACCTAAGCCTGAAACTGAGTGCTTCTACTGCAAAGGAAATGGTCACTGGAAGTGGAACTGCCCCAAATATTTGGCGGATAAGAAGGATGGCAAACTGAACAAAGGTATATTTGACATACATATTATTTATGTGTACCTTACAAGTGCTCGTAGTAATCCCTGGGTATTTGGTACTTGTTCGGTTGCTAAGATTAGTAACTCGATACAGGAGTTACAAAATAAACAGAGACTAGTTGAGGATGAAGTGACGATGTGTGTTGGAAGTGGTTCCAAGATTGATATGATCATCATCGAGCACTCCCTATACTTTCGGCATTAGTGTTGAACCTAAATAAATATTATTTGGTGTTTGCGTTGAGCATCAATATGATTAGATCATGTTAATTGCAATACAGTTATTCATTTTAGACAGAGAATAATTGTTATTTTGTTTACATGAATAAAACCTTCTATGATCATACACCCAATGTTGATGATTTATTGAATCTCGATCATGGTAATACACATATTCATAGTATTGATGCCAAAAGATGCAAAGTTGATAATGATAGTGCAACTTATTTGTGACACTATCGTTTGGGTCATGTCGGTGTAAAGCGCATAAAGAAACTCCATAAAGATGGACTTTTGGAATCACTTGATTATGAATCATTTGATGTTTGCGAACCGTGCCTTATGGTCAAGATGACTAAAACTCCATTCTCCAGAACAATGGAATGAACTAGTGACTTGTTGGAAATAATACATACCGATGTATGCGGTCCAATGAGTGTTGATGCTCGTGGCGGGTATCGTTATTTTCTAACCTTCACGGATGATTTCAGCAGATATGGGTATATCTACTTAATGAAACACAAGTCTGAAACATTTGAAAAGTTCAAAGAATTTCAGAGTGAAGTGGAGAATCATCGTAACATGAAAATAAAGTTTCTACAATCTGATCATGGAGGAGAATATTTGAGTTATGAGTTTGGCCTTGATTTAAAACAATGTGGAATAGTTTCACAATCACGCCACCTGGAACACCACAGCGTAATGGTGTGCCCGAACATCGTAACCGCACTTTATTGGATATGGTGCGATCTATGATGTCTCTTACCGGTTTACCACTATCGTTTTGGGGTTATGCATTAGAGACAGCTGCATTCACTTTAAATAGGGCACCATCAAAATCCGTTAAGACGACGCCTTATGAACTGTGGTTTGTCAAGAAACCAAAGTTGTCGTTTCTTAAAGTTTGGGGCTGCGATGCTTATGTGAAAATGCTTCAACCTGATAAGCTCGAACCCAAATCGGAGAAATGTGTCTTCATAGGATACCCAAAGGAAACTGTTGGGTACACCTTTTTTTGACAGAAAGACTGTAAGGGAACCCCCTACAGTTTAATTGGTGCAACAAACCCAGATTGCAAGTACCATCCCTTGAACCTGGGTGGGTGGGAAGGCATCAGCCCCTTCCCACCACTAGGCTATGCCTTAGTCTGCCTGTTGGGTACACCTTCTATCACAGATTTGAAGGCAAGATATTTGTTGCTAAGAATGGATCCTTTATAGAGAAGGAGTTTCTCTCGAAAGAAGTGAGTGGGAGGAAAGTAGAACTTGATGAGGTAATTGTACCTTCTCCCGAATTGGAAAGTAGTTCATCACAGAAATCAGTTTCAGTGATTCCTACACCAATTAGTGAGGAAGCTAATGATGATGATCGTGAAACAATCAAGTTACTACAGAACCTCGTAGGTCTTCCAGAGTATGGTCCGCACCAGAATGGTACGGTAATCCTATTCTGGAAGTCATGTTACTAGACCATGATGAACCTATGAACTACAAGGAAGCGATGATGAGCCCAGATTCCGCGAAATGGCTTGAGGCCATGAAATCTGAGATGGGATCCTTGTATGAGAACAAAGTGTGGAATTTTGTGGACTTGCCCGATGATCGGCAAGCCATAGAATATAAATGGATCTTCAAGAGAAAGACGGACGCTGATATTAGTGTTACTATCTACAAAGCTCGACTTGTCGCAAAAGGTTTTTGACAAGTTCAAGGTGTTGACTACAATGAGATTTTCTCAACTGTAGCGATGCTTAAATTCATCCGAATCATGTTAGAAATTGCCATATTTTATGAAATCTGGCAAATGGATATAAAAACTGCATTCCTTAAATGGATATTTCTTAAAGAAGAGTTGTATACGATGCAACCAGAAGGTTTTGTCGATCCAAAGGGTGCTAACAAAGTGTGCGAGCTCCATCAATCCATTTATGGACTGGTGCAAGCCTCTCGGAGTTGGAATAAACGCTTTGATAGTGTGATCAAAGCATATGGTTTTATACAGACTTTTGGAGAAGCCTGTATTTACAAGAAAGTGAGTGGGAGCTCTATAGCATTTCTAATATTATATGTGGATGACATATTGTTGATTGGAAATGATATAGAATTTCTGGATAGCATAAAGGGATACTTGAATAAGAGTTTTTCATTGAAAGAACTCGGTGAAGCTGCTTACAAATTGGGCATCAAGATCTATAGAGATAGATCAAGTCGCTTGATAAGCTTTTTCAATGAGTAAATACCTTGACAAATTTTTGAAAGAGTTCAAAATGGATCAGTCAAAGAAGGAGTTCTTGTTTGTATTAAAAGGTGTAAAGTTGAGTAAGACTCAAAGCTCGACCATGGCAGAAGATAGACAGAGAATGAAAGTCATTCCCTATGCCACAGTCATAGGATCTATAAAGTATGTTGTGTTGTGTACTAGACCTATTGTGTACCTTGCCATGAGTTTGGCAAGGGGGGTACAATAGTGATCTAAGACCAGATCACTGGACAGCGATCAAAATTATCCTTAGTGAGGACTAAGGAAATGTTTCTCAATGATGGGGGTGATAAAGAGTTTGTCGTAAAGAGTTACATCGATGCAAGCTTTTACACCGATCCAGATGACTCTAAGTCTCAATGTGGATAAATATTGAAAGTGGGAGCAATTAGCTAGAGTAGCTCCATGCAGAGCATTGTAGACATAGAATATTTTCAAAATACATACGGCTCTGATTGTGACAGACCCGTTGACTAAACTTCTCTTACGAGCAAAATATGATCACACCTTAGTACTCTTTGGGTGTTAATCACATAGCGATGTGAACTAGATTATTGACTCTAGTAAACCCTTTGGGTGTTTGTCACATGGCGATCTGAACCATGGGTGTTAATCACATACAGATGTGAATTATTGGTGTTAAATCACATGGTGATGTGAACTAGATTATTGACTCTAGTAAACCCTTTGGGTGTTCGTCACATGGTGATGTGAACTATGGGTGTTAATCACATATAGATGTGAACTATTGGTGTGAAATCACATGGTGATGTGAACTAGATTATTGACTCTAGTGCAAGTCGGAGACTGAAGGAAATATGCCCTAGAGGCAATAACAAAGTTATTATTTATTTCCTTATTTCATGATAAATGTTTATTATTCATGCTAGAATTGTATTAACCGGAAACTTAGTACATGTGTGAATACATAGACAAAACATAGTGTCCCTAGTATGCCTCTACTTGACTAGCTCGTTAATCAAAGATGGTTATGTTTCCTAACCATAGACATGTGTTGTCATTTCATGAACGGGATCACATCATTAGGAGAATGATGTGATGGACAAGACCCATCCGTTATCTTAGCATCATGATCATTACAGTTTCATTGTTACTGCTTTCTTCATGACCTATACATGTTCCTCGTGCTATGAGATTATGCAACTCCCGAATACCGGAGGAACACTTTGTGTGCTACCAAACGTTACAACATAAAAGGGTGATTATAAAGGTGCTCTAAAGGTGTATCAGAAGGTGTTTGTTGGGGTGGCATAGATCAAGATTAGGATTTGTCACTCCGTGTTTCAGAGAGGTATCTCTGGTCCCTCTCGGTAATGCTCATCACTATAAGCCTTGCAAGCAATGTGAATAATGAGTTAGTTGCGGGATGAAGTATTACGGAATGAGTGAAGAGACTTGCCGGTAAGTAGATTGACTAGGTATGATGATACCGATGATCGAATCTCGGGCAAGTAACATACCGGTGACAAAGGGAACAACGTATGTTGTTATGCGGTTTGACCGATAAAGATCTTCGTAGAGTATGTCGGAGCCAATATGAGCATCCAAGTTCCGCTATTGGTTATTGATCAGAGATGTGTCTCGATCATGTCTACATAGTTCTCGAACCCGTAGGGTCCGCACGCTTAATGTTCGATGACGATATGTATTATGAGTTATGTGTTTTGATGACCGAAGTTTGGTCGGAGTCCCGGATGAGATCACGGACGTGACTGATACGTCTCCAATGTATCTATAATTTTTGAAGCATTCATGCTATTATATTATCGGTTTTGGATGTTTATGGGCTTTATTATACACTTTTATATTATTTTTGGGACTAACCTATTAACAGGAGGCCCAACCCAAATTGATGTTTTTTTGCCTATTTAAGTGTTTCGAAGAAAAGGAATATCAAACGGAGTCCAAACGGAATGAAACCTTCGGGAGAGTTATTTTTGGAACAGAAGTAGTCTAGGAGACTTGGAGTATACGTCAGGGATGCAACAAGGAAGCCACGAGGCAGGGAGGCGCGCCCCCACCCTCGTGGGCCCCTCGTGGCTGCCCTGACCGACTTCTTTCGCCTATATATGTCCATATACCCTAAAAACATCGAGGAGCGCACTAGATCAGGAGTTCCACCGCCGCAAGCATCTGTAGTCACCAAAAACCTCTTGGGAGCCCGTTCCGGCACCCCGTCGGAGGGGGAATCCATCACCGGTGGCCATCTTCATCATCCTGGAGCTCTCCATGATGAGGAGGGAGTAGTTCACCCTCGGGGCTGAGGGTATGTATGAGTAGCTATGTGTTTGATCTCTCTGTCTTGTGTTCTTGAGGTGATACGATCTTGATGTATCGCAAGCTTTGCTATTATAGTTGGATCTTATGATGTTTCTCCCGCTCTACTCTCTTGTGATGAATTAGTTTTCCCCTTGAAGTTGTCTTGTCAGATTGAGTCTTTAAGGATTTGAGAACACTTGATGTATGTCTTCCTGTGCTTATCTGTGGTGACAATGGGATATTCATGTGATCTACTTGATGTATGTTTTGGTGATCAACTTGCGGGTTCGATGAACTTATGCATAGGGGTTGGCACACGTTTTCGTCTTGACTCTCCGGTAGAAACTTTGGGCATTCTTTGAAGTAATTTGTGTTGGTTGAATAGATGAATCTGAGATTGTGTGATGCATATCGTATAATCATACCCACGGATACTTGAGGTGACATTGGAGTATCTAGGTGACATTAGGGTTTTGGTTGATTTGTGTCTTAAGGTGTTATTCTAGTACGAACTCTATGATAGATCGAACAGAAAGAATAGCTTCGTGTTATTTTACTACGGACTCTTGAATAAATCGATCAGAAAGGATAACTTTGAGGTGGTTTCGTACCCTACAATAATCTCTTCGTTTGTTCTCCGCTATTAGTGACTTTGGAGTGACTCTTTGTTGCATGTCGAGGGATAGTTATATGATCCAGCTATGTTATTATTGTTGAGAGAACTTGCACTAGTGAAAGTATGAACCCTAGGCCTTGTTTCCTAGCATTGCAATACCATTTACGCTCACCTTTATCATTAGTTACCTTGCTGTTTTTATAATTTCAGATTACAAAAACCTTTATCTACCATCCATATTGCACTTGTATCACCATCTCTTCGCCGAACTAGTGCACCTATACAATTTACCATTGTATTGGATGTGTTGGGGACACAAGAGACTCTTTGTTATTTGGTTACATGGTTGTTTGAGAGAGACCATCTTCATCCTACGCCTCCCACGGATTGATAAACCTTAGGTCATCCACTTGAGGGAAATTTGCTACTGTCCTACAAACCTCTGCACTTGGAGGCCCAACAACATCTACAAGAAGAAGGTTGTGTAGTAGACATCAGTAATGAGGAGTCTCAAAATGGTCGAGACGTAAAGATTGATATATTGGAAGGCTATATTCGGACTTCGGAAAGGTTCCGAGTGATTCGGGTATTTTTGGGAGTACCGGGGAGTTACGGGAATTCACCGGGAGAAGTAATGGGCCTTATT
>NC_041389.1:591893839-591895313 GCF_002162155.2 Triticum dicoccoides | reverse complement strand
GGGGGCGACGCCCCCCTTGCCCTTTCCTACTCCCTCCCTCTTTCCTTCTCTCCTACTCCTAAAAGGGAAAGGATTCCTACTAGGACTTGGAAGTCCTAGTAGGACTCCATACACTTGGTGCGCCCCTAGGGGGCCAGCCTCTCTCCCTCCCTCCTTTATATACGGGGGCAGGGGGCACCCCAAAGACACACACGTTTCTCTTAACCGTATGTGGTGCCCCCTCCACAGTTACACACCTCGATCATACCATCGTAGTGCTTAGGCAAAGCCCTGCGCTGTTAGCATCATCATCACCATCGCCACACCGTCGTGCTGACGGAACTCTCCCACGGCTTTAGCTGCATCTAGAGTTCGAGGGACGTCATCGAGCTGAACGTGTTCTGAACGCGGAGGTGTCGTACGTTCGGTACTTGATCGGTTGGATCGCGAAGAAGTTCGAGTACATGAACCGCGTTATTGAAATGCTTCCGCTTCCGGTCTACGAGGGTACATGGACACACTCTCCTCTCTCGTTGCTATGCATCACATAGATAGATCTTGCGTGATCATAGGATTTTTTTTAAATTACCGTGTTCCCCAACATCACAAACCTTAACACCAATATTTTTTACTAAAGCATAATTACTCATCAATATGACTCACATGTTATTATCATCATATCTCAAAATTATTACAAAGAATAAATTTTATTTTGTCTAATGATGTTCATGAGAGTTTTTATTCTATCCCTCTTGAATATCTATCACTTTGGGACTAGTTTCATATGTTGCAATTACTTTTTGACAAGCTCAAACAAATTTAAGTGAAGAACATGAGCATAAAGATTTTCATCTCTCAAAATAGTATAAGTGAAGCATGAGAGAATTTCTTCAAAATTACTAACTCTCAAATAGACTGAAGTGAAGCATGAGCGCATTTTTTTCCAAATTATCAAAGCACGTCGTGCTCAAAAAGATATAAGTGAAGCACTAGAGCAATTCCATAGCTCAAAAAATTTAAGTGAAGCATAAAGAGCAATTCTAACAAATCATTGCATAATTTTGGCTGTCTCAAATAGGTGTGTTCAGCAAGGATACTTGACACAAAATGAAAAGCAAAACAAGCAAAGACTCATATAATACAAGACGCTCCAAGCAAAACTCATGATATGTGACGAATAAAAATATAGCTCCAAGTAAAATACCGATGGTCGTTAGAATAAAGAGGGGATGCCACTTGGGGCATCCCCAAGCTTAGTTGCTTGTTCATCCTTGAATATTATCTTGGGGTGCCATGGGGCATCGCCAAGCTTAGTCTCTTGCTTCTCATTATTCCTTCATCCATTGTGATCTCACCCAAAATAGGAAAACTTCAATCACACAAAACTTAACAAAACCTTCATGAGATCCGTTAGTATAACAAAGCAAATCACCACTCTAAGTACTGTTGAAAACCCATTCATATTTTATTTTTACATTATATCTACTGTATTACA
>NC_041389.1:591858182-591893447 GCF_002162155.2 Triticum dicoccoides | reverse complement strand
ATCAAAATAAGCACACAATGCAAAGAACACAGAATCTATCAAATTCTGAAAAAAAGGAAAATGTGGGTTATTTGTATATCAATCTTGTGTAAAAAATTCAGAGCAAAATCACGTTTATGTGATTTATGAAAATTATTTTACAGAGCGAAAAAGTTTCTGTTTTTCAACAAGATCGAATCAACTATCACCAGACATGATCCCAAAGGCTTAGCTTGGCACAAACACTAATTAAAATATAAAGCAAAATCAAAACAGAGGCATAATTGCGCAAACACTCAAGAACAAAAATAAAAAGGCAAAAATAAATTTTATTCATTGGGTTACCTCCCAACAAGCGCTATCGTTTTATGCCCCTAGTTAGGCATAAAGCATAGATTCAAGTATTGCCATCTTTCTTCTTGTTCTATGTAGATGTGTTCTTATCGGGAGGTTTTGCAAAGATAACTTGAAACACATTATCCAGAGTAATTTTAGCATTATCAAGTTACCCATTTGTATACCCCCTTTGATTTCCGGCAACAATCCAAGAATATTGTTGATTGACATCATTGAAAACTTGTTGATTATATCTAGAACGGGAATTTCCTTCTTAAGATTTTCATAAAAAATTGGTTATTTACAAGAAAATGTCTCAACATATAATCCCTATTATAAAGGATCTCATTTATTACCGGTTTTTCGTGGCTCATACCGTAAAAATCAAAGATTTCCCTAGCTTCCCGTACTATGTAACAAAATTCATTCATAAGAATTTGGGTAGCTATCTTTTTAGCTTTAGAATCGTTTATAGATGGTAGCTCATAAAACAATATTTGCAAGGTAGGATGAGTATGAATAAATCTATTTTCAAGTTTTAGAACTAGTGCCGAAATAGCTTCCGCATAAGATTTAGTTCTTTTAAGTATAGGAGTATCATCAAGGGTCAAATTTCCAACACAATTGAAAAATTCTTGAATATGTTCTTTTCCCATAACATTCTCTTACCCCAAAACAAATGTTTTGGCATCCAGATTGCTAGATCGTCCAATTTTAGGAGTTATGTCATCATCTGTTTCTGCCATGCCAAAGTCACTCATGGTGACAAGTTCAAGCAAATAAGAGATCTGACTAGAAAAAGGAGAACGAAAAAGAGGGCAAATAAAACGGCAATTTTTTGTGAAGTGGGGCAGATGAAAATGAGAGGCAAATGGCAAATAATGTAAATTTCAAGGAGATGACATTTGTGATTAGGAACCTGATAGATGGTGATGATGTCTGCCCGGCAACAGTGCCAGAAATTCCTCCTGATCCTTTCTTTATGTATTGTATTTGCGTTAGTTTTTTCCCCGAGGATTAAGGGATGATGCAGTACAACGAAGGTAGGTATTTCCCTCAGTTGTGAAACCAAGGCTATCGAACCAGTAGGAGAACGAAGCAACACTATGTGAACGGTACCTGCACACAAATAACAAATACTTGCAACCCGATGCAAAAGAGGGGTTGTCAATCCCTCTCGGGTAAAAGATTGGTAAAGTGATAGATTGGTAGATGCAAATAAAATAAAGGAAAATAAAATTCAGCGAGGTATCTTTGGGTTTTTGATAATATAGATCTGAAAATAAAAGATCCAAATAAATAAAAAGGCATATAACAATACAGATCTGAAGTTATATGATGAGAAAATAGACCTGGGGGCCATAGATTTCATTAGTGCATTCTCTCGCGAAAATAGCATACGGCGAATAAAAAAATTACTGTCAGGCAATTGATAGAACTTGAAATGATTATGTCGATATCCACGCAATGATCATTATATAGGCATCACGTCCAAGATTAGTAGACCGACTCCTGGCTGCATCTACTACTATTACTCCACACATCGACCGCTATCCAGCATGCATCTAGTGTATTAAGTTCCTGGAGAAATGGAGTAATGCAATAAGAATGATGACATGATGTAGACAAGATCTATTCATGTAGGAATAGACCCCATCTTGTTATCCTTAATAGCAACGATCAATATGTGTCTTGCTGCCCCTTCTGTCACTAGGAAAGAACACCGCGCGATCGAACCCATCACAAAGCACCTCTTCCCATGGCAAGAAAAATCGATCTAGTCGGCCTAACTAAACCAAAGATTCGAAGAAGAAATACGAGGCTATAAGTAATCATGCATATAAGAGATCAAAGAAACTCAAATAACTTTCATGGATAAAAAGATCTGATCATAAACTCAAAGTTCATCGGATCCCAACAAACACACCGCAAAAAGAGTTACATCAAATAGATCTCCAAGAGACCATTGTATTGATAATCAAAAGAGAGATAAGAAACCATCTAGCTACTAATTATGGACCTGTAGGTCTACAATGAACTACTCACGTATCATCGGAGAGGCACCAATGAGGATGATGAACCCCTCCATGATGGTGTCTAGATTGGATCTGTGGTTTCTGGAACTTGCGGCGGCTGGAATTGATTTTCGTAGCCTCCTCTAGGGTTTCTAGAATATTGTGGTATTTATAAAGCAAAGAGGCAGTGCGGGAGGTGGCTGAGGTGGGCACAACCCACCTGGGCGTGCCTAGGCCCCCAGGCGCGCCTGGTGGGTTGTGATCCCCTCGGAGCCCCCCTCGAGTACTTTCTTGGCCCATCGTGTGTCTTCTAGTCTAGAAAAAAAACACCAAAAAGTTTTGTTGCGTTTGCTGCGTTTGGTATTGATTTTCTGTGAAGTAAAAAACAAGCAAAAAACAGCAGCTGGCACTGGGCACTACGTCAATAGGTTAGTCCCAAAAAATGATATAAAGTTGCTATAAAATGAATGTAAAACATCCCATGATGATTGTAAAACAAGCAAAAAACAACAACTGGCACTAGGCACTCTAGCAACCTACATGTACCAATCTGAGGTTTGGAGATGAAAATTGGATACAAGAGATGAACTAGGGTTTGAGAGGAGATGGTGCCGGTGAAGATGTTGATGGAGATGACCGCCTATCGATGAGAGGATCGTTGGTGATGTCGATGGCTTCGATTCCCCCCTCCGAGAGGGAAGTTTCCCCAGCAGAATCGCTCTACCAGAGCTCTAGATTGCTCCTGCCCAGGTTTTGCCTCGAGATGGCAGCGCTTCGTCCCGAAAACTATCTTCTGATTTTTTCTAGGTCAAAACCGTCCATATAGCCAAAGATGAGCACCGGGGACCTGCCAGGGGGCCCACAAGCCCAGGGGGTAGGGCGCGCCCCCAGGCTTGTGGCTGCCTGGTGGGTCCCCTCTGGTATTTTCTTTGCCCAATATTTTTTATATATTCCAAAATAATTCTCCATAAATTTTCAGGACTTTTGGAGTTGTGCAGAATAGGTTTCTCAGATTTGCTCCTTTCCAGTCTAGAATTCCAGTTGCCGGCATTCTCCCTCTTCATCAAAACCTTGTAAAATAAGAGCAAAGGCATAAGTATTGTACCATAATGTGAAATATCAGTCCATAATGCAATAAATATTGATATAAAAACATGATGCAAAATGGACGTATCATCCTATACCATGTCAATTCTTTCCCTCCAAAGATAAAGGGAATAAATTATTTTTAACTTCATCCCTCGATAATCCTGCAAGTTTAAATAATCCACATTGTTCATCTATAAGAAGTAAGTGCATATCAGGATGAACTATTACATCTCCTGCACAAGGATTAGAATGCAATCTTTCCGTAATACCATGAGGAATATCATAATAAATATTTCCAGTATGTGGGGGCTCCTCTCTCACCACTTGTACATGTTGCAAGGGCACCCCAAACAATCCTCTCAAAGGATGATTATCCATAATAGCAAGTGTAAATAAAAATTGGCATGTACAATAAAAGTTCCATTACCAAATTCCACTTACCAAGAGCGCTACACTCCCCGGCAATGGCTCAAGAAAAGAGTCTTGATGACCCAAAAGTATAGAGGATCAATCATATTCCTTTTTATAAGTACGAGTGTCTGACCCAACGAGGAGCAGAAGAATTGGTAGGCAGTTTTCGGAAAGGATTTGACTTTGAGTGTTGTAAGATAATTTTGTTAGATAATGTGATTGCATGATAACTTGTAGCAAGTAACAAGTAACAAAAATAGAAAGGTGAAGCAAGTAGCCCAATCCTTAAATATGCTAAGGACAAGCCAGGCATACTTCTTATAGTGATTAAAACACTCTTGAGGACACCCAGGAATATCGCCAAGTTACTTTCACCATGATTGATTTATATAACATTCATTGCCTTGGTAAGTGTTATGTAGATGGACCAAAGCTAAGGTACTGTTACTACTTGAATAAACACCTACTTATAATTATACCCTCCATGAATCATCCGCAAATACAAGAAAAGTAATTAAGATAAATCTAACCATAACATTAAACATGTGGATTCAAAGCAGCCCCTCATGGAACAATTCATAAACTAGGGTTTAGGTTTTTATCACTCCCACAACCCATCATCTACAAACTAATTCCACCATGTCGTCCCCTAGACCCAAAGATGGTGAAGTATCATGCAATTGACATTCACATAACACCACTAGAGGAAGAACAACACAACATGATATCAAAACATTGAACGGTGATCAACTTGACATGATTACTAGTAACAAGACTTCTCCCATGTCCCCAAGAAAAAATAGAACTACTCACAACTCATCTTATTAATCATGATTAGTGGATATAAATATATGATTGACAATCGGACATAATAATCTTTCACCATTTAAGGCAACAAGTATCAACTACAAGATGTAATCAACACTATTAGCACCCAGGTACCAATCTAAGGTTTGATACAAAGAATGAATAGATGAGGTGAACTAGGGTTTGGAGATGAGATGGTACTGATGAAGATGATGATTCCCATGATGAGAGGAGCGTTCATGATGAAATCTTTGATTTCCCCCAGAGGGAAGTATCCCCGGTAGAATAGCTCCGCTGGAGAGCAAAAGTGCTCCTGCCCTGGTTCCGCCTTGAGACGGTGGCGGAAAATCTCAAAACTCCTGTTTTGATTTTTTTTCTAGGGCAAATAGGATTTATGGCCAAAGGACTTCAGGAGGGGACCCACTAAGCTCGGGAGGGGACCCACCAGATTATATTTAGGTTATTAAGTGCTTTTCTAGGCATTTAATGGATATAATTCAAATTTGAACCATGAGTACATGAAACAATGCACAAAAATGGTTTGAAAAATCATATTTATGGCCTTGTGTAAAAAAATCGCCTTTATACAAGGTATGAAAAGAAATTTCACGGATCTATGTGGATAGAGACAACAACATACAAGGGGTTTATTGTTTTTTTAGTTCTAGGAAATGCAAATGAAGTCATATATGTGAGACTTTTGCCTCATACTACTCCGTCCTAGAATCTGGACCCCGCTTGAAAACATAAAACTTGGCATCGTGTCATGACATGAACTCAATATGTTGTGGTAAAAATTTAAGAAGGTTTCACAAATGTTTTGATACGCACTCTTTTGAGATCAAACCATCTTCAATGAAGAATCATGGTTTCGAGAGGGGACACACCTAGTTTGAAGGGAATCCACATATCTTTCATTGTTTGGCCCTAAATTTTTTCTACAATCAAGATACACCCTAGCATCCACCGTGTTAGAATGTGGCACTTTTTGTCCTTTACTATATTTAGGTTTTAAGTGCATTTCTAGGCATTTAATGGATATAATTCAAATTTGAACCATGAGTGCATGCAAATCGTGCACAAAAATTGTTTGAAAAATCATTTTTTATTGTCATGAGTACATTTGCATGCCTTATACAGTGAATAGAAATATATTAATAGATCTATGTGGCAAGAGTCCACCACATATATGTGGTTTGTTCCTTTTTTTCAATTCTGGAAATGTAAATGAAGTCTGGAAAACATGAAACTTGGCATCCTATCATGATATGACCTTAGCATGTTGTGGTAAAAAATTGAGAAGGTTTCACAAATGTTTTGATATACACTCTTTTGAAATTGAATCATCTCTGATGAAGAATTGTGGTTTTGAGAGGGAACACACCTAGTTTGAAGGGGAATCCATATTCATTCATGGTTTGACCCAATTTTTTCCACATTCAAGATACACCCTAGAATTCACCTTAATCAAATTTAGCATTCTCCTGGATTCATTTACTTTATTTTGGTTATTAAGTGCATTTCTGGCATTTAATGAATATAATTCAAATTTTAACCATGAGTACATGCAACAAAGTACAACAAATAGTTTGGAAAATCATATTGCCTTGAGTAAATTCATATACCTTATACAAGGAATGGAAATAAATTTCACAGATCTATGTGGAAAGAGTCCACCACATGCTGTGGTATATTGGTTTTTTAATTATAGGAAGTGTAAATGAAGTCCAAAAAACATGCAACTTTGCATGGTATCATGATATGACCCGAGTATGCTATGGTAAAATTTTCAACACCATGCAAGGTAACATGTTATTTCAAACCACTTTTTCCAAAATACAAATTATATAGCAAAAAAATCAAATATGTACTATTTGAAAAATGTTCGATGTCACGGGAGATAAGAATGCATGCCTATGCCTCTCCAATATCACTTTTCACACAGGGACATGTGCCTTGGTTATTACCATCACGTCCGCGTAGGTTGTCTTGTTAGCGTGATCAATACCACGCGGATGGCCACATGGAACGCTAAACCGTGTAGAATTTCTCGACAAGACATCACGACTGGCAACATGCAGCAATGATCGCACAGGTTCTCAATGACCGTGTGGCAAGAGCGTAGCAACACGCAAGCGCAACCAGGGCGTGCACTAGCATCTTATGTCAATGTTTCTCAGTTATGGAGGTGATAAAGAGTTCGTTGTAAAGAGTTACATCGATGCAAGCTTTTACACTGATCCAGATGACTCTAAGTCTCAATCTGGTTACATATTGAAAGTGGGAGCAATTAGCTAGATCAGCTCCGTGCAGAGCATTGTAGACATAGAATATTTGCAAAATACATACGACTCCGAATGTGATAGACCCGTTGACAAAACTTCTCTCACAAGCAAAACATGATCACACCTTAATACTCTTTGGGTGTTAATCACATAGCGATGTGAACTAGATAATTGACTCTAGTAAATCCTTTGGGAGTTGGTCACATGACGATGTGAGCTATGAGTGTTAATCACATACAGATGTGAATATTTGTGTTAAATCACATGGTGATGTGAACTAGATTATTGACTCTAGTGCAAGTGTGACACTGAAGAAATATGCCCTAGAGGCAATAATAAGGTTATTATTTATTTCCTTAATTCATGATAAATGTTTATTATTCATGCTAGAATTGTATTAACCGAAAACTTAGTACATGTGTGAATACATAGACAAACAGAGTGTCACTAGTATGCCTCTACTTGACTAGCTCGTTGAATCAAAGATGGTTATGTTTCCTAGCCATAGACATGTGTTGTCATTTGATTAACGGGGTCACATCATTGGAGAATGATGTGGTTGACTTGACCCATTCCGTTAGCTTAGCACCTGATCGTTTAGTATATTGCTATTGCTTTCTTCATGACTTATACATGTTCCTATGACTATGAGATTATGCAACTCCCGAATACCGGAGGAACACTTTGTGTTCTACCAAACGTCACAATGTAACTGGGTGATTATAAAGGTGCTCTACAGGTGTCTCCGATGGTAATTGTTGAGTTGGCATAGATCGAGATTAGGATTTGTCACTCCGATTGTCGGAGAGGTATCTCTGGGCCCTCTCGGTAATGCACATCACTATAAGCCTTGCAAGCAATGTGACTAATGAGTTAGTTACGGGATGATGCATTAAAGAACGAGTAAAGAGACTTGCCGGTAACGAGATTGAACTAGGTATGGTGATATTGACGATCGAATCTCGGGCAAGTAACATACCGATGACAAAGGGAAGAACGTATGTTGTTATGCGGTTTGACCGATAAAGATCTTCGTAGAATAAGTAGGAGCCAATATGAACATCCAGGTTCCACTATTGGTTATTGACCGGAGATGTGTCTCGGTCATGTCTACATAGGTCTCGAACCCGTAGGGTCCGCACGCTTAACGTTCGGTGACGATTTATATTATGAGTTATGTGATTTGATGACCGAAGTTTGTTCGGAGTCCCGGATGAGATCGGGGGCATGACGAGGAGTCTCGAAATGTTCGAGACGTAAAGATCGATATTGGAAGTCTATATTCGGACATCTGAAAGGTTTTGAGTGGTTCGGGTATTTATCAGAGTACCGGAGAGTTGCGGGAATTCGCTGGGGAGTATATGGGCCTTATTGGGCTTTAAGGGGGGAGAGAGAGAGGCAGGCCGCGCACCCCCCAAGGCCTAGTCCGAATTGGACTAGGGGGAGCGGCGGCGCCCCCTCCTTCCTTCTCTTCTCTCCTACTCCTACTACTTGGAAGGGGGGATCCTACTCCTGGTGGGAGTAGGACTCCCCAGGGCGCGCCATAGTAGAGGGCTGGCCCTCCCCTCCTCCACTCCTTTATATACGGGGGAAGGGGGCATCCCATAGACACACAAGTTGATCATTGATCTTTAGCCATGTGCGGTGCCCCCCTCCACCATAATCCACCTCGGTCATATCATAGCGGTGCTTAGGAGAAGCCCTGCGTCGATAGCTCCATCAACACCGTCATCACGCCATCATGCTGACCGAACTCTGCCTCGAAGCTCTATTGGATCATGAGTTCATGGGACATCACCGAGCTGAATGTGTGCAGATCACGGAGATGCCGTACGTTCGGTACTAGGATCAGTCGATCGTGAAGACGTACGACTACATCAACCGCGTTGTCATAATGCTTCCACTTACGGTCTACGAGGATACGTGGACGACACTCTCCCCTCTCGTTGCTATGCATCACCATGATATTGCGTGTGCATAGGAATTTTTTTGAAATTACTATGTTCCCCAACAGTGGCATTCGAGCCAGGTTTATGCGTAGATGTCATATGGACGAGTAGAACACAAGTGAGTTGTGGGCGATACAAGTCATATTGCTTACCAGCATGTCATACTTTGGTTCGGCAGTATTGTTGGATGAAGCGGCCCGGACCGACATTACGCGTACGCTTATGCGAGACTGGTTCTACCGACATGCATTGCACATAGGTGGCCGGCGGGTGTCAGTTTCTCCAACTTTAGTTGAACCGAGTGTGGCTATGCTCGGTCCTTGAGAAGGTTAAAACAGCACTAACTTGACAAAATATCATTGTGGTTTTGATGCGTAGGTAAGAACGGTTCTTGCTCAGCCTGTGGCAGCCACGTAAAACTTGCAACAACAAAGTAGAGGACGTCTAACTTGTTTTTGCAGGGCATGTTGTGATGTGATATAGTCAAGACATGATGCTAAATTTTATTGTATGAGATGATCATGTTTTGTAACAGAGTTATCGGCAACTGGCAGGAGCCATATGGTTGTTGTTTTATTGTATGCAATGCAATCGCCCTGTGATTGCCTTACTTTATCACTAAGCGGTAGCGATAGTCGTAGAAGCAATAGTTGGCGAGATGACAACGATGCTACGATGGAGATCAAGGTGTCGTGCCGGTGACGATGGTGATCATGACGGTGCTTTGGAGATGGAGATCAAAGGCACAAGATGATGATGGCCATATAATTATATTGATTGCAAGTGATGCTTATCTTTTATGCATCTTATTTTGCTTTGGTTGACGGTAGCATTATAAGATGATCTCTCACTAAATTTCAAGGTATAAGTGTTCTCTCTGAGTATGCACCGTTGCCAAAGTTCGTCGTGCCGAGACACCACGTGATGATCGGGTGTGATAAGCTCAACGTTCACCTACAACGGGTGCAAGCCAGTTTTGCACACGCAGAAATACTCGGGTTAAACTTGATGAGCCTAGCATATGCAGATATGGCCTCGGAACACTGAGACCGAAAGGTCGAGCGTGAATCATATAGTATATATGATCAACATAGTGATGTTCACCATTGAAAACTACTCCATCTCACGTGATGATCGGTTACGGTTTAGTTGATTTGGATCACGTGATCACTTAGATGATTCGAGGGATGTCTATCTAAGTGGGAGTTCTTAAGTAATTTGATTAATTGAACTTTAATTTATCATGAACTTAGTCCTGATAGTATTTTGCAAATTATGTTGTAGATCAATAGCTCGCATTGTTGCTTCCCTATGTTTTATATGTGTTCCTAGAGAAAACTAAAGTTGAAAGATGATAGTAGCAATGATTCGGACTAGGTCCGTGATCTGAGGTTTATCCTCATTGCTGCACAGAAGAATTATGTCCTTGATGCACCGCTAGGTGACAGACTTATTGCAGGAGTAGATGCAGACGTTATGAATGTTTGGCTAGCTCAATATGATGACTACTTGATAGTTTAGTGCACCATGCTTAACGTCTTAGAATCGGGACTTCAAAGACGTTTTGAAATTCATGGACCATATGAGATGTTCCAGGAGTTGAAGTTAATATTTCAAGCAAATACCTGAGTTGAGAGATATGAAGTCTCCAACAAGTTCTATAGCTAAAAAGGATGGAGGAGAATAGCTCAAGCAGTGAGCATGTGCTCAGATTGTCTGGGTACTACAATCGCTTGAATCAAGTGGGAGTTAATCTTCCAGATAAGATAGTGATTGACAGAGTTCTCTAGTCACCATCACCAAGTTAGTAGAACTTCGTGATGAACTATAGTATGCAAGGGACGACGAAAACGATTCCCGAGCTTTTCATGATGATGAAACCAATGAAGGTAAAAATCAAGAAAGAGCATCAAGTGTTGATGATTAACAAGACCACTAGTTTCAAGAAAGGGAACTTCATGTAGAATGGCAAGCAAGTTGTCACTTCCGTGAAGAAGCCCAAAGCTAGACTAAAGCCTGAAACTGAGAGCTTCTACTGCAAAGGAAATGGTCACTGGAAGCGGAAATACCCTGAATATTTGGTGGATAAGAAGGACGGCAAAGTGAACAAGGGTATATTTGATACACAGGCTATTGATGTTTACCTTACTAGTGTTTATAGTAGCCCCTGGGTATTTAATACTTGTTCGGTTGCTAAAAATTAGTAACTCGAAATAGGAGTTACAAAATAAACAGAGACTAGTTGAGGGTGAAGTGACAATGTGTGTTGGAAGTGGTTCCAAGATTGATATGATCATCATCGCACACTCCCTATACTTTCGGGATTAGTGTTAAACCTAAATAAATGTTATTTGGCGTTTGCGTTGAGCATGAATATGATTTGATCATGTTTATTGTAATACGGTTATTCATTTAAAGTCAGAGAATAGTTGTTGTTCCGTTTACATGAATAAAACCTTCGGTGGTCATACACCCAATTAAAATAGTTTGTTGGATCTCGATCGTAGTAATACACATATTCATAATATTGATGCCAAAAGATGCAAAGTTGATAATGATAGTGCAACTTATTTGTGGCACTGCCGTTTGGGTCATATTGGTGTAAAGCGCGTGAAGAAACTCCATAAATATGGATTTTTGGAATCACTTGGTTATGAATCATTTGATGCTCGCGAACCGTGCCTTTTGGGCAAGATGACTAAAACTCCGTTCTCCGGAACAATGGAACGAGCTACTGACTTGTTGGAAATAATACATACCGATGTATGCAGTCCAATCAGTGTTGATGCTCGTGGCGGGTATCGTTATTTTCTGACCTTCACAGATGATTTGAGCAGATATGAGTATATCTACTTAATGAAGCACAAGTCTGAAACATTTGAAAAGTTCAAAGAATTTCAGAGTGAAGTGGAGAATCATCGTAACAAGAAAATAAAGTTTCTACAATTTGATCATAGAGGAGAATATTTGAGTTACGAGTTTGGCCTTCATTTAAAAAAACAATGTGGAATAGTTTCACAGCTCACGCCACATGGAACACCACAGCGTAATGGTGTGTCCGAACGTCGTAACCGCACTTTATTGGATATGGTGCGATCTATGATGTATCTTACCGATTTACCACTATCGTTTTGGGTTTATGCATTAGAGACAGCTGCATTCACTTTAAATAGGGCACCATCAAAATCCGTTGAGACGACGCCTTATGAACTGTGGTTTGGCAAGAAACCAAAGTTGTCGTTTCTTAAAGTTTGGGGCTGCGATGCTTATGTGAAATAACTTCAACCTGATAAGCTCGAACCCAAATCGGAGAAGTGCGTCTTCATAGAATACCCAAAGGAAACTGTTGGGTACACCTTCTATCACAGATCCGAAGGCAAGATATTCGTTGCTAAGATGGATCCTTTCTAGAGAAGGAGTTTCTCTCGAAAGAAGTGAGTGGGAGGAAAGTAGAGCTTGATAAGGTAATTGTACCTTCTCCCGAATTGGAAAGTAGTTCATCACGGAAATCAGTTCCACTGATTCCTACACCAATTAGTGAGGAAGCTAATGATGATGATCATGAAACTTCAGATCAAGTTACTACAGGACCTCGTAGGTCTTCCAGAGTACAGTCCGCACCAGAGTGGTACGGTAATCCTGTTCTGGAAGTCATGTTACTAGACCATGATGAACCTACGAACTATGAGGAAGCGATGATGAGCCCAGATTCCATGAAATGGCTTGAAGCCACGAAATCTGAGATGGGATCCATATATAAGAACAAAGTGTGGACTTTGGTGAACTTGCCCGATGATCGGCAAGCCATAGAATATAAATGGATCTTCAAGAGGAAGACAGACGCTGATAGTACTGTTACTATCTACAAAGCTCGACTTGTCGCAAAAAAGTTTTTCTACAAGTTCAAGGTGTTAAATACGATGAGATTTTCTCACTCGTATCGATGCTTAAGTCTGTCCGAATCATGTTAGCAATTGCCACATTTTGTGGAATCTGGCAAATGGATGTCAGAACTGCATTCCTTAATGGATTTATTAAAGAAGAGTTGTATATGATGCAACCAGAAGGTTTTGTCAATCCTAAAGGTGCTAACAAAGTGTGCAAGCTCCAGTGATCCATCTATGGACTGGTGCAAGCATCTCGGAGTTGGAATATACGCTTTGATGAGTTGATCAAAGCATATAGTTTTATACAGACTTGCGGTGAAGCCTGTATTTACAGGAAAGTGAGTGGGAGCACTACAGCCTTTCTGATAAGTATATGTGAATGACATATTGTTGATCAGAAATAATGTAGAATTTTCTGGAAAGCATAAAGGAGTGTTTGAAAGGAGTTTTTCAAAGAAAGACCTCGGCGAAGCTTCTTACACATTGAGCATCAAGATCTATAGAGATAGATCAAGACGCTTGATAAGATTTTTCAATGAGTACATACCTTGATAAGATTTTGAAGTAGTTCAAAACGGAACAGTCAAAGAAGGAGTCTTGCCTATGTTGCAAGGTGTGAAGTTGAGTAAGACTCAAAACCCGACCATGGCTAAAAATAGAAAGAGAATGAAAAGTCATTCCCTATGCCTCAGTCATAGTTTCTGTAAAGTATGATATGCTGTATACCAGACCTATTATATACCTTGCTCTGAGTTTGGCAAGGGAGTACAATTTTGATCTAGGAGTAGATCACTGGACAGCGGTCAAGAATATCCTTAGTGAGGACTCATGAAATGTTTCTCGGTTATGGAGGTGATAAAGAGTTCGTTGTAAAGAGTTACGGCGATGCAAGCTTTTACACCGATCCAGGTGACTCTAAGTCTCAATCTGGTTACATATTGAAAGTGGGAGCAATTAGCTAGATCAACTCCGTGCAGAGCATTGTAGACATAGAATATTTGCAAAATACATACGACTCTGAATGTGACAGACCCGTTGACTAAACTTCTCTCACAAGCAAAACATGATCACACCTTAATACTCTTTGGGTGTTAATCACATAGCGATGTGAACTAGATTATTGACTCTAGTAAATCCTTTGGGAGTTGGTCACATGACGATGTGAGCTATGGGTGATAATCACATACAGATGTGAATATTTGTGTTAAATCACATGGTGATGTGAACTAGATTATTGACTCTAGTGCAAGTGGGAGACTAAAGGAAATATGCCCTAGAGGCAATAATAAAGTTATTATTTGTTTCCTTAATTCATGATAAATGTTTATTATTCATGCTAGAATTGTATTAACCGGAAACCTAGTACATGTGTGAATACATAGACAAATAGAGTGTCACAAGTATGCCTCTACTTGACTAGCTCGTTGAATCAAAGATGGTTATGTTTCCTAGCCATAGACATGTGTTGTCATTTGATTAACGGTGTCACATCATTGGAGAATGATGTGATTGAGTTGACCCATTTTGTTAGCTTAGCACTTGATTGTTTAGTATATTGCTATTGCTTTCTTCATGACTTATACATGTTCCTATGACTATGAGATTATGCAACTCCCGAATACCGGAGGAACACTTTGTGTTCTACCAAATGTCAAAACGTAACTGGGTGATTATAAAGGTGCTCTATAGGTGTCTCCGGTGGTACTTGTTGAGTTGGCATAGATCAAGATTAGGATTTGTCACTCTGATTGTCGGAGAGGTATCTCTGGGCCCTCTCGGTAATGCACATTACTATAAGCCTTGCAAGCAATGTGACTAATGAGTTAGTTATGGGATGATGCATTACAAAACAAGTAAAGAGACTTGCCGGTAACGAGATTAAACTAGGTATGGTGATACCGACGATCGAATCTCGGGCAAGTAACATACCGATGACAAAGGGAACAACGTATGTTATTATGCGGTTTGACCGATAAAGATCTTCATAGAATATGTAGGATCCAATATGAGCATCCAGGTTCCGCTATTGGTTATTGACCGGAGATGTGTCTCGGTCATGTCTACATAGTTCTCGAACCCGTAGGGTCCGCACGCTTAACGTTCGGTGACGATTTATATTATGAGTTATGTGATTTGATGACTGAAGTTTGTTCGGAGTCCCGGATGAGATCTGGGACATTACAAGGAGTCTCGAAATGTTTGAGACATAAAGATCGATATATTGGAAGGCTATATTCGGACATCGAAAAGATTCTGAGTGGTTCGGGTATTTATCGGAGTACTCGAGAGTTATGGGAATTCGCCGGGGAGTATATGAGCCTTATTGGGCTTTAAGGGAGAGAGAGAGAGAGGCAGGCCGCCCCCCCAAGGCCTAGTCCGAATTGGACTAGGGGGAGGAGCGGGCGCCCCCTCCTTCCTTCTCTTCTCTCTTCCCTTTCTTTCTCTCCTACTCCTACTACTTGGAATGGGGGGAATCCTACTCCTGGTGGGAGTAGGACTCCCCAGGGCGCGCCATAGTAGAGGGCCAGCCCTCCCCCTCCTCCACTCCTTTATATATGGGGGAAGGGGGCACCCCATAGACACACAAGTTGATCATTGATCTTTAGCCGTGTGCGGTGCCCCCTCCACCATAATCCACCTCGGTCATATTGTATCGGTGCTTAGGCGAAGCCCTGCATCGGTAGCTTCATCAACACCGTCATCACGCCGTCGTGCTGACGGAACTCTCCCTCGAATCTTTACTGGATCGTGAGTTCGTGGGACGTCACCGAGCTAAACGTGTGCAGATCACGGAGGTGTCGTACCTTCGGTACTAGGATCGGTCGATCGTGAAGACGTACGACTACATGAACCGCGTTGTCATAACGCTTCCGCTTACGGTCTACGAGGGTACGTGGACGACACTCTCCCCTCTCGTTGCTATGCATCACCATGATCTTGCGTGTGCGTAGGATTTTTTTTTGAAATTACTACGTTTCCCAACACCATGCCGTATCCTCATCAGCCAATTAAGATCTCATCCTCGACGATGAGGAGAGCACCGACTATGAGTGCTCTTCTAAGGGGAAGGAGATCGCCTGTGACAACAAGGAGAACACCCATGATGTCTTTGCATGTGGCACTTCCAAGGCGGGAAGATCCCATGATCATCTCATATGGCTAGGAGTAGCATGTTTTAGCTATTTCCCTACTATTCTAGAAAACCGGGCCATTCTGCTATAGTAGCATATGCCTTGTGATGTTTAACTCTGCCGCGTTTAATTCAGTTATACGCAATGTGATATTTAAGTATGAAATTGTCCTATTCATTTGTCAATACTAATTTTAATGGCTATATTTGGTTGTTAATTTATAGTTAAATTGTGCCTTGTTTATTTCAGCTATGCACAGTGTGATGTTCAATTATGCAATATGATGTTCAAGTATGATTTGTCCAGTTCAATTTCACCAATACCAGTTATAATTGTTATATTTGGTTGGTGTTAAGCATGTTATTAAACACGTCTATCAATTTTTTACTCAGTTACTTTACTACTGTGTTAACTCTTCGCAATGAAGCTATCATTGGGAGATGATGTTGTTTACCGTGTCTATATTCGGTGGATGTTAAGTCTATTGAGTTAAGATGACTTTCTGTCTACTTGTGCTGGGCCACAATGGACTATGATGTTGGTTACCATCGAGGTTTGTTGCATCCCTTGTCTTATATATTACATCATTGCGCAATTGCAGTTTAGCTTCTAACATTTAATTGTTGCATGTAGGCACATATGTTAGAGGTACAGATCCATGCTTCGACCCATTTTGCGTATGGGGCAATGTAGTATTCATGAATCATAATCAAGTGAGGAAACTAAGAAAGATTGTTAGGAGAAAGAGATGGGTGATGAAAATTAAACTCTTTGTGAACACTTTATCGATGACAATCGTGAATTTTAGGATGATAAGAAATATGTTTCCTGATTTTTCCTACCCACAATAAGTTATTAAACATAAATATCTAAATGCTTTCCAATTTTTAGTGGTTTCCAAAGCAGTTTACTCAAAGATTACCTCACAAACTACATGATCGCCGCGGAGGCAAGGAAAATTAAAGTATATCACCCAGACTACCATGATGATGGCTAGAAGTGTTCTTTTTTTGCATGGTAATACGTGTCTCCTTCATATCATAAATAACAAAGTACAAGTCACGTAAAAACCGACAAGACAAAACTGAAAAGATAGTAGAACAATTCTGAGCTTGACACCAACGTCCGTCACCTGCCTCCGGCACCACCATAGCAGCCATCGAAGAAAAAAATGATGAATCACCACCTCACCCGAGCTCGACGCGGCTCCATCGCTGATATGCAGCTTTGCGGACCTCCAAGGTGGCTCACCAAAAATGAAGCCCTTGCCGTTGAACGAATCAGACCGGGGCAACACCCTGGACACGCCATCGAACTCCAGATCTGGCACCCCACCACGACTAAGACGCCGAAGGAGGAAACCATACCTGCCATCCACGAACCACGAGCCAAGCAGATGTTCCGTCTTCCAGATGTCGTCGATGCAGACCACAATCTGCATCCGCTCCTGGACTACCTCCCAAGCTCCACGCCGACGCTGGAGCAAACGCCGTCGCAACAGCGGAGCCTGAGGACACAGGTCCACCACGAGGATGCCGCCGCCGCCACGCCATCCTTGCTTGAACAGACTAGTTTTCAAATCCACCCCCAACCATAGGACCGATGGCCTTGTCAGGGAAGGATCCGAAAGATATTTATTCAGCATCGTCATCGTCGCCACCGAAGCAAAGACGATGAACAACCTAAAAACCTAAACTACGAGGAAGTAAAATCAATCCACACGCGTGGATCCGGCGGCCCCCTCGCCACCGACGACCGAGGTCGCCGGCGGAGGGGAGCCGCCGAAGAACGGCGATGGAAGATCGGCCTCTCCTGGCGGCGGCTAGGGTTGCAGCCACCAGGGAGAGGAAGACGTACGAGACTTCGTCTAGAAGTCTTCTTGAAGTCGGTAAATGAGCGGGCAGTCATCCCAAGGGGTTGGACTGAGTTGTATGTGCCTTCGGCATGGAGGAGAAAACAATATGGGCGTTCCACTTCCTCACCTTCTCCAACAACCCAAATGATTTTTGCCTCACTCTTCACCGCCTCTAATACTACTGTGGTTTATCATTGTTAATTCCTTGCTTAATTCTTTAATTCTTGAAGATATTGTATTGCGGCTTTGATTTATGCATTTGGTTGTTGAACCATTGTAAATAGGGTATGTATGATGGATATGAAATATGTGAACGCTACAATTTATAATTTAACTTTGGAAATTTACAGTTCAAATTCTGAAGAATTATAAATTGTAGGGAGTACATTATGAGGAAACAAGCAGTTGTGCAACATGTCATTATGGTACACATGGTTACTCAAATAAAACCGCGTGCAATGGAAATATATACACACATGTTTCACTGACGAATAATGTGTGCGATTATCCACAATATAACATAGGTTTCCGACCTTTAAACATTGTGCTGATGGATCATCGAACATGATGCACTATTGAAGAGAGTGTGTGTGTGCTAGGAACACCTATCGCACACACTTTTTAAGAGGAAATGTGGGCGATAGTAGTAGATTAAATGTCTGAGATAGACATATATTTTTGCACACGCGCCACGTCAAGAAATCGTCTCCGATGTCGTCCGCATCACAAACCTTACGTCAATGTAGAGCGTGTGCGATAGATGTATCATTTCACACAATTTTTAGGTAAGAAATGTTTGGGGTGTTTTGTATATCGCAAACACGTTCTTCAGTCATAGCGTTTGCCTTTGCCCTTGTCTTTGCATACAATGCTGTTGCCAGAACGTCTACGTCCTTGAGCCCTATCACAGACGATTATGGGATCATGTGCAATGGGCACCCCTGATCGCACACCTTAGCAAGGCGACGGTTCGAAATGTGTCAGTGAAAGTGCGTTTACACCATTTGCATAGGACTTAACTGCAGTAGTATGACATGATATCACGCTAGATGAAGTTTGAGAGACCTCCTTTGGTGCAACAACCACTTTGGTCCATTCAATGCTTTTCGACTTATAAGAAGTAGCCGTTTTAGCACTAAGCCCACCATCAATAGCAGAAGAACTAAGTATCCCACTGTTATAAGTTGGACGACTCTCTGTAGCATTCTTTTTCAATACCAAACATTCTACACACCCTGCTTTATGAAGTAACTCATGGTATCATTATATTGCAGTAAATCAATAAGATCACAAATCTTTTCTTCTAACCCTCAAAGAAATGTACCATGGTTGCCTCGGCAGACTCACGTACAACTGTATGGATCATACGATTGTTGTCCCGTGAAGAAACTTTCCCCATTTGCTCCCACTCCAGTAAATTTCAAAGTTGTTCGTGAGGGGGTTGCCCGAGATCACATTCTTCATGGAGGTTGCAAGTGCTTCGATGGCGGGCCAACAACAAGTCTGTGGTGTTACTGCGAAAATTGCCCTCCCCCGCTATGCAAGCAGCGGGTGTCGGCTGGAGGTAGGGCCCCGATGGTGAGTGGAGAGTGTCCTACGGTGGTCGCGCAACAGATGGTTGTCGAGGCCGTGGCAGGAACTCGTTCGGCTCCATCGCGTCATAAACTTCCTCGCCCTACTATTGCTACTAAAAATCCAGAACTGGGAGAGCAGGTACACGACCCCAGATACATATACATGGCATGACTTAGTTGTGGAGATCCAGGCCATTATGTTGATAATTGCATCAAGCCAAAAACATGCTTTATATGTAATCACGAAGGTCACAATGTTAACATCTACGCTGCTTGGACTCAACTTCACCATGTTGCTACATATTTTTGTAGTTCTGCTCTCAGGTTATGCTTATCCTACAAACGTTCTAGTGAGAGACGAAGCTAAGTGGCTCAATTCTAGAATCTATGTTGTCAAAGGTGGGATATCTCAAGAGTATTTACTTACAAATTTGTCTAGCATTTTCTGCAAGAATAAATAGTGGCCTTGGCAGATTAGAGTTATCAAGCCCAAATCTTTTTTCTTAGATTTCCTCGTTGAGAAAATTACAAGGATTATTGAGTTTCAACTTTTGATCTTCATGAATGGCGTCTGTGTTAATGTGACTGAATGGACTAGCAGTATTGATACTTTGTTGAGAAAATTGAGGCTTAGGTTAATTAAGGTTGAGGAGTTACCCACCAAATGGCATTCTTGGAAAGTGTTGGCTCAAATTATCTCCTATTTTGGGCATCCTTGTGGATTGGAATGACCTTATGAAGAGCTTTTATGCTAGTGTGTTAGGATCAACATTGCTTGCAGCGATCCAGCTAAAATTGCTTTTGAGAGGCTTCTTGAAATGAAAAGGAGGCTGTAACTATTTTCTATACTGTAGAATGTTTTGAACAAATGGGAGGAGATGATCCTAATTATGATATTGGTCCTGATGATATTGAGTTTGGAAATCTTGAAGCTTTGGGTGATGATTCAGTTGGCAAAGACTTATTGAAAGATGATGATGAACCCATAGATGAACTTGACACAACTAGTAGGAGAGATGACCCAACTGGAAAACAACTTGGGCAGGTGTGGAATTAAACCCTGCCTTTTTTCTGAAGTTTTTACTTCTCAACATGTTATTGCTAATGTTGGGACGGTTCCTGTTGCTCCTGAGCTTGTTACACATAGTGTTGTTTTTAACACTATGGCTGAATTGGAATTGGACCAGAAGATGTGTTTTAACCCCAACAAGGGTACAAAACCCCCTCTTCAGGTTGAAACTGCTCATAATGTGGTTGATTCCCTTGTGTCCATCCAGAAAGTAAACCGCTTTGCGATCCTCAAGCATGTGGGTGATTCTGGGTCCGAAATTGATGTGAATGAAGTTTATTTGGAAGATGAAATGAGAGTATTTGAGGGCCCGTTCTTGATGCTTTGGAAATGATGTCTATTGGAAAATCTGCCCAACCTGCCGCATATGATGTTCATGGCAGTTGTCTCCTGAAGGAGGTCTTGTTTGAGAAGAAATTTATGTTAACACTAGAAAGTGGGGTCCAGTGGTTATACAAAGGTCTAATACCACGAACCATGAGAGAGAAAACATCATGGCTAAACTTGGTACCTACAAGATGAAGAAAAATTTGGAGATCCCCCTACTTTTGAAGGTAAGTCATGTACTGAGTTTTCTTGCTCTACTTAGGGTAATCATGCATGTGTCATTCATATTATTTTATTATTGGTAAAAACATTTGTGATAGAACTAAATCATTAGTAACATGGTCACTTTAGAAAAATTAAGTTGTCTAGATTTTTCTACTCAAAACCCGAAGATATCTTTACCAAATGTGCTTGATGATGATAGTTTTTCTGAGACTGGAGTTTGTACTCTTGTTGTTTGCATTTTTTCTAAATATAGATCAGGGGGCACTTTTAATTCTATACTTTTGCCAGATAATGCAGCTAAGTCACGGCCTTGTGATCCGTCTCACCCCTTTAAGATATCATGACAGGAATGTTTTGAAACATACATGGTTTAGGTCAAGATGGCCAAACACAATGCCTCACATACTTAATTACTATATAGAAACTTGATTTTATTGGATTTCAAGAAACCAATCGTGAAATCATTGCCTATGGTTTCCTTCATAGTACTGTTGGTCACATGAATTACTATCGTCACTTATTGCCTGATGTTAGTATTGTTGGAGGCATCTCACTAGGTGTTGATGGTGATGTCTTTGAGGTTGTTGGTTGTAGTAATAAAACTTATTCAAAGGAATTTTGGAGGATTCCAATCCTTAGGATTTCTTTTGCCTGTATGGGTTGTTTGTTTCGTATCATCGCAAACCATATGAATTTTTCCTTAGTATTCTTCGTATTGGATCAACGGCAGTTAGTATGGTTGAGAGGGAGTAGCAAACTTTTCATCCACTTCAACTTTTTTGAAAGAATCCTTTGTTTTTTCAGTGCACAATCAAACATCCTCACAAGCCCGTAGTACTGATGATGCCATGCCACTCTATTCCTACATTGTTTAGACAAAAAGTAAGGGGATGGATCCTAAACTCAGATGCACTATACAAAAAAAAAAGAACTACTATGCAAACTAGATGATATTGATAAAAGAGCAGAGGTACTGGGGCTATCTGCATGGGATAGAAATGAACAAAAAGAATTGAGAGCTCAATTAGGGAGACCGATGAAACAAGAAGAACTAAAATGGTTGCAAAGATATAAAGATAGAGAGACCAGGGATGGGGATAACAACACCAAGTATTACCATGCCAAAGTGGGGGGGGAGGAGGAAAAATAGAATATTTTCTCTAAGCCAAGCTGAAGGTGAGATTGAAGGGGGTGAGGAACTGGTTAAATACATCACAAATTTTTATAAAGACCTATTTGGTCAACCTGAAAACTCTACTGTGAATTTAAACATCCAAGATGCTCCTGACATCTCAGAAGAACAAGCTAGAACTTTGATTGAGCCCTTCAGTATGTAAGAGTTGCAGGAGGTGGTGTTCAATATGGACAAAAACAAAAACCCTGGTCCAGATGGTCTACTTGTAGAATTTTACCAGAATTTCTGGGAATTAATTAAATGGGACCTTAAGGGCCTACTTGATGACTTCCATTCCGGAAATCTAGATATTTCTAGGTTGAATTATGGAATTATTACATTAGTTCCCAAGGTTAAAGATGCCAAACAAATACAGAAATTCAGACCAATTTGCTTGCTTAATGTGAGTTTCAAGATTGAGACTAGATTCTAGGAAGATTGGTGGGTGGGATCTAAACCCCTAAAAGATCTATACCCTAGACTATACAACATTAGCTTTGACCATAATATCTCAGTGGCAGAAGCTATTAACAGAGGCTGGCAGGGATTTAGCTTCAGACGAACCTTGACAGGAGAAACGATAGAACTCTGGAATAGCCTAAAAACAAGATGCGAGGAGGTGAGGATGCATGGGGGGAAAGATCAACCCCTCTGGATGCTCACTGAAAACAGAAAATTTTTGGTTAAGTCTTTATACTCATTTCTGATCAATGATGGTGTGGGATTCCCACACAAATTCCTGTGGAAAATTAAAATCCCAGCCAAGATTAAAATGTTCCTTTGGCTGTTTACAAGAAGAAGCATTTTTACCAAAGACAATTTGATCAAGAAAGGATGGAAGGGAGGAAAAGAGTGTGTATATTGTGGGCGAGAAGAGAACATTGATCATTTGTTCTTTGAATGCTCAGCGGCTAGATTGGTCTGGAGTTTGATCAAATGTGCTCTGGGCCTTAGAACAACCCCAATAAACTCAAATGATTACTTGGGTAGGTGGTTGAAAATCTTTAAAAAACTTGAGAAAAAACTAGTTCTGGTGGGAAGCGCTGTTGTATTTTGGGCTCCCAGGAAATGCAGAAATGATATTATTTTCAGATCTAGAAAGATATATGATCCCATGATATTCATCTGAATTATGTGCAATTGGATTGCTGATTGGTCGGTTTTGTAGATAAAAAAGCCGGAACAAAAACTACCGCAGCTGGGAGCAAAACTAATCGAGCGGGTGGCAAGTGAGATATACAAGGCGGCACAGGGATGGAGACCTAGAGTTCGGTGACTGGGAAGATGATGAATCTTCTCTCCTTCCCTCTGTTTTCGTCATGTAATCTTGATAACTTGTAGAAGTTTAAATAACTGTACTGGTGTAAGCGATGCATGTCATGTCTTTTGTTTTCCCTCCGCAGCTAGTGGTCTTTAGCTTAGATTAAGGTTGTTATCTTTTCGAACCCAATGACTGGACGGGAGTGCCCGTGGTTTGTGGTCGATGTGGTTTCGTTAATGAAATTGAAGGGAAACCTCTTTCGTTAAAAAAAAACTATATTCCTACTTTTCTATTCCCGCGCTTGGGAAATCCCATGACTCGAAGAGGCCGTCACTGTTTAATCACAAAATTGAAACTGAGATGTTAAAAACATAAACTCTTTTTCCATAGTATATAAAATAAAAAGTAGATCGGTGGTTCCAATGATGTGTGAAACCCTCCTACTAATCCTGCTTTAACCCCATCCATCCACATCTCCAAAGAAAATCGGAGCATGGCAGGCAAGGCCTGGTCAAAACCCAAAAGCATGGACGCTTGGTCAGGCACCGGCACGGCAGCCACGCCCTCCCTCATCAGCAAACAAAACCCATCTTTCCGAGGGCAATACGGTCAGACCCAAACGATTTAATAAAAAATAAAGAAACGGAGGACGAAGGGGGGATGAATTATCAGTGGAGGACGGGAGAGGCGACGAGGAAAGTGCAGCGAAGGAAGCCACGGAAGGGGAAGCGGAGGGAGGACCGGCACCAGCAGTCAGTCCAGCAGCACCAACCAAAACCGGAGGGAGACAACAGACAAGGCGCAGGCAGAAAAAATATCGCCTCCGCCCCCTCCGAGTCCCCCGATATCGCGCGCGCGCCCGGGCTCTTCTTCTTCCCCATGTGAGTTTGCCCCTCCCTCTCCCCTCCCCTCCCTCGTCGGTCGTCGCCTCCGCTGCACCAACCGCAGCACCCCCGGGCCGTCCCTCGCCTTCGGCTGGGCGGAGATGGTGGCCGCTCGCCGGAGCACCGCCGCCGTCCTGCTGCTCCTGCTCCTGCTCCCGCTGCTCGCCGCCTCCTCGTCGAACCGTGGCCAGGAGCAGGACAGATCGGCGCTTCTCCGGCTCAGGGACGCCGTCCCCTCCTCCGAGCTGCTCCGCCGGTGGCCGTCGGGCGCGGACCACTGCTCCTGGCCGGGGGTCGCCTGCGATGCGAGGTCCCGGGTCGTCGCCCTCCACGTGCCCTCCAGCTTCCCGCGCGGGAGCGGGATCGCCGGCCAGCTGCCCACGTCGGTCGGGCTCCTCACCGAGCTCAAGCAGCTCTCCTTGCCCTCCTTGGGCCTTTTCGGCGAGATCCCCGCGGAGATCTGGCGGCTGGAGAAGCTCGAGGGGGTCAACCTCGCCGGGAACTCGCTCCGGGGCGCCCTCCCGCCCGCCTTCCCGCCGCGGCTGAGGGTGCTCAACCTCTCCTCCAACGCGCTCAGCGGCGAGATCCCTGCCTCCCTCTGCAGCTGCACGGAGTTGAACTTCTTGGATCTTTCCGGCAACCGGCTCAACGGGTCCGTGCCGGCGGTCGTCGGCGGCCTCCCCAGGCTGAGGCAGCTCGACCTGTCCCGGAACCTTCTTGCCGGGAGCATCCCCTCTGCTCTGGGGAGCTGCACACAGCTCCGCTCGTTGCGCCTCTTCTCCAATATGTTGGACGGTTCCATCCCACCAGAGCTTGGACGGCTGAGCAAGCTGCGGGTTTTGGACGTATCGGGTAACAGATTGAGCGGTCTGGTACCCAGGGAGCTAGGGAACTGCTCAGGTTTGTCGGTTCTCGTGTTGTCGAGCCAGTTTGATGCAGTGAAACCCCATGAGTTCAATCTCTTTGAGGGAGAGCTTCCGGAGAGCGTGACAGCTTTGCCAAAGCTTAGGTTGTTATGGGCGCCGAAGGCGGGCCTGAAAGGAAATCTCCCAAGCAATTGGGGAAGCTGCCATAGTTTGGAGATGGTTAATCTCGGAGGTAATTTACTTGCTGGAGTGATTCCGAGGGAGCTAGGGCAGTGTAGAAACCTCAAGTTTCTCAACCTCAGTTCCAATAGATTGTCCGGTTCGCTTGATAAAAATCTTCATCTGCATTGTATGGATGTGTTTGATGTCAGTGGCAATGAACTGTCAGGCTCAATTCCAGCGTTTGCGAACAAAGAATGTGCATCACAGCAACCGTTGGATGGCGTGACATCTGGCTATTCTTCACCCTTCATGTCCCAAGCTGTAGCACAACTATCATTGGGTTACTGTGAATCAGGAGAGTGTTCGGTTGTATACCATAATTTTGCAAAGAACAAGTTTGGAGGCCGTCTTACATCCTTGCCAGTTAGTGCAGACAGATATGGAAACAGGACCTTGCATGCATTAACTCTTGATCACAATAACTTCACAGGATCATTGGATGCAATTCTGTTGGAACAGTGCAGCAACTTAAATGGTTTGATCGTCAGCTTCCGAGACAACAAGATATCTGGTGAGCTCACAGAAGAAATCTGCTCAAAATGCCATGCCATCAGAGTTTTGGTTCTAGCCGAGAATCAAATTTCAGGAGTGTTGCCTGCTAACATTGGTTTGTTGGGTGCTCTTGTAAAGATGGACATCAGCAAAAACTTTCTGGTTGGTCAAATACCTGCCAGTTTCAAAGACCTCAAGAGCTTGAAATTTCTCTCGTTAGCTGCAAACAATATCACTGGTCAGATACCGTCCTCTTTGGGGCAGTTGGAATCACTGGAGATTTTAGATCTCTCATCCAATTCTCTGTCTGGGAATGTCCCTAGTAATATTGTGACACTGAGAGGTCTCACGACACTTCTGCTGAACAATAATGAGCTCTCTGGAAACATTGCCGACCTTACCCCAGTATCACTGTCTGTTTTTAACATTTCATTCAATAACTTGGCTGGGCCGTTGCATTCGAATGTGCGAGCACTCAGTGAGAATGAGGCTAGTCCAGAACCTGAGAATACATCCAGCGATGGCGGAGGCTTCACCAAAATAGAGATTGCCTCAATAACCTCAGCATCAGCGATTGTTGCAGTTCTCTTGGCCCTGATCATCCTTTACATTTACACTCGTAAATGTGCATCAAGACCATCAAGGCGTTCTAACAGGAGAAGGGAAGTTACTGTTTTTGTGGATATTGGTGCTCCTTTGACATATGAGACCGTTGTACGCGCTGCTGGCAGTTTTAATGCAAGCAATTGCATTGGAAGTGGTGGCTTTGGAGCAACATACAAAGCTGAGATTGCACCAGGCATTCTGGTGGCAATAAAGCGGCTCGCTATTGGAAGGTTCCAAGGTATTCAGCAGTTCCAAGCAGAGGTGAAAACTCTTGGAAGGTGTCGGCATGACAATCTTGTAACACTCATAGGGTACCACCTCAGTGATTCAGAGATGTTTCTAATATACAATTTTCTGCCCGGCGGTAACTTGGAAAGGTTCATACAGGAAAGGACAAAGAGACCAATTGATTGGAGAATGCTTCACAAAATTGCTCTAGATGTTGCACGTGCACTTGCATATCTTCATGATAATTGTGTCCCACGTATTCTGCACCGGGATGTGAAGCCAAGCAACATCTTGCTCGACAATGAGTACACTGCATACCTTTCGGATTTTGGATTAGCAAGACTACTTGGGAATTCAGAAACTCATGCAACCACCGGTGTCGCGGGTACTTTTGGGTATGTTGCTCCAGAGTATGCGATGACTTGCCGTGTTTCTGATAAGGCTGATGTGTACAGCTATGGTGTTGTGCTGCTTGAACTTATTTCAGACAAAAAAGCACTGGACCCTTCCTTTTCTCCGTATGGAAATGGATTCAACATAGTTGCCTGGGCTTGCATGCTTTTGCAGAAGGGCCGAGCTCGTGAGTTCTTCATAGAAGGGCTGTGGGATGTGGCTCCGCATGATGACTTGGTTGAGATTCTGCACCTCGGTATCAAGTGTACTGTGGACTCTCTTTCTTCTAGGCCCACAATGAAGCAAGTTGTTCGGCGACTAAAGGAACTCAGGCCGCCCTCTTACTAGAATTTGCAACTCCAGTATGACATACATCTCAAGACTGAGAGTAAGGTAAATTGAGCAAACTTTCCTGGAAGTTCATTTTGTTTAACCTCTCAACCAAAAAATGATGGATATGAATACTTTTTTTGGTGGTGCAGTATTTATATCGCGTGCAACTGTATTTAGGCTGTGAATGCACATAAAAGACAAGTTCTACATAAATCTTCTCATTTGGTATTTTTGCTCAACTGCTCATGTTTGAATGCTGTTAATTTATGTTGTCTATAGTTTGGTGATATTGTTTTCTCTTGTCAACATATAACATGTCTGCCCCTATTAAATTGTTTGGTGTTCACATACATGGAGTATCTAGCTTGCTTATTTTGGAAATATGCACAATAGCTTTCTGGTAGAAGTATGTCGTGATTCATAATCCTATGAATTTGATGTGTGAGGCTGTACCATTTGTGAGTTTTTGTGATCTCCATCTTTCATTTGTATTCCGATCATTATTGGTACTTCAACAAACTTAGTGCACTTCAAACTGGTGATCACTAGCAACCATAATTAATTCCTTTATGTTAACTATGTAGGCTAGACTGTTCTATGGCCCTTTGTTATGAAACAGTGTTTTTTATGGATACTTGATGAACAAATTTGTTCCTGCAGAAAGCAACCGCAGTATCGGAGGGATGAATTTGTTGATCCTGATCAACCGATGATTTGCTGTTAAAGTAAGTATATTCCTTCCGCATGGTTCGTACATAGGCTATATATAATTGACTGGTTCTTCTAGATGATATTGAAATGTAGATGCTACATGCCAATTTTCGGTTGCATTATTTTACAAAAAACAGTGCTATTAGTTATTTGGAATGGAAAACTATGAATGCATGTTTATGATAGGTTTATTTATTTGGCACACCATGAATCCATGGCATCTTTTATATTAAGTACTGAAGCTCTGATTTCCTGCATGTAGGCTGTTGAGGATTCTGTTTGACCCCAACTGCCAAGGATACTCCTGACAAATTAGTGGACACAGTATCCATGCCATATCCTCCGGTCATGCGATAATTGACCAGTACCAAGTGCAAGATTGCATCATTGCACGGCATACCGGTGCCGCTGAAACGACCGTCGCTCGAAGGGACTCCCGTGGGGAGTTGTGCCGCGCCTAGCATGACTGTAAGCAACATCCTTCCCTGAAATGTTACATCCTGGTTTCATGCCATGACATCCGAGTCCCCTCCCCTCAAGGATTGTTGTGTGCAGTTTGACTTAACATGATGACACCCTTCTCCCCCCTCCCTTTGCAGCGGCGTGGCATCATCGACGCGATGAAAACGACTGCGCGGCGTGGTTCATCGGCCTTGCCGTAGTTCTGCCGCGATCCACAAAATACAGAGGAAAGCCTTGTCCTGCGGCCTCCTCCATGAGTGAGGAGATAGAATGGCTGATCCGAAGAGAAGGGAAACCTCGCCGTTCTTCGGGTGGTGGCCCGGAGCAGCGATTATCACAAAAAATCCTTGATTAGTTGACTTGGGCTTTGTAACAGTATATCGTTTCCTTGCTGCTTTCTATTAAAAAAAAAAGCAGGGCCATGTGGCCTTTTTAGAGTGTCAAAAATGGTTTTACATTTTGGGTCCAAGGGAGCAGTGCGTACCGTTTCGTGCACTATGCAAAAAAAAGAAGACAATTGAGTAATTTTTTTGGGCAGAGCAGCGCGCAGCAATGGCATAATATTTGACGACTGATGCGATCTGTATCACGACAGTGAAGGAAGTAATTCAAGGAATCATTTGATGATACTAGAAATAAAGGTGGCATGTAGGTTAAAGAAAAAAGTGATAGAAAACCAAAAACATCGACTCCGCAAATAAAGGTGGCATGTAGGTTTAAGAAAAAAGTGATAGAAAACCAAAAACATCGACTCCGCTGGGGATCGAACCCAGAATCTCTGGTTTCGTAGACCAGCGCCTTATCCATTGGGCCACGGAGTCCTTGATGCTGATACCTCACATTCTTCTTTCAACACAAACGACCAGTGAAGTATGCTCAAGTATCGGTCGTGATTTAGACATGTGAGCTGAGTGATGTGGCACGTGCGGTTGAATCGGGAGACAGGTAGGCATCAGCTTTTGGTGAGCTAAGTGAAAGCCTGAGTCACGACTCGACTCACAGTCGGCGCGGCCGCACGAGCACCACAAGCAACCTGTAGTAGAAGTAGATCGGCACCCCTCTGCCCTGGGGGAGTTTATGGAAGTGACGGCGCCCCACTTGCCTTGTGGCCGCCTTGCGTGGCCGGATCTACCGTTGCTTATTTTGATCAAGTGGCTGAGGCCTGCCCAAGTGCTGGCTTCTTCCAGTAGGAGAGTTGTGTCGGTTATGTGTGTGCCGCTCGCACCCTCCGGCAGCTCGGCGGAAACCTCGCAGGCTAGTGTTGCCGAGATTGCCCGCCCACCAGTTTTGCTTCGGGTGCAAGCTCGGAATTAAAGGCCACGCGGCTGATCGGACGCTGTTTTTAGAACATCTACATCCGCAACCTGTACTCCCTTTTCATTAACTGAACAACGAAACGGAATCGATTACTCCCGAACGTCCGTATTTTACATTTTGGGCCCGAACGCTCTAATTGTCGTCGGATCAGGCGCACAGATCTTAAAGCGTGTCAGGGATACACGTCAGCAAACGAACCCGTTCGGAAATATACAACCCGTCCCGAACGCCTTATCCTTCTCCAGGCTCCACTCAGTCCGCTGATTCCCCTCGCCCCCTCATTCTCTTCCCCTCATAGGTTTTTCCACCCACCACTAAATCGCCGGCGATTCCTGGCGACAGCCGCGGCTCACGGAGATCCCGGAGCGCGCGCCGTGTACGGGCGAAGCGGACCAGCGCCTGGCGACTGGAGGTCCTACGGCGGGAGCGGCGGCCGCCCCTGGCCAACGGTGAGCTGCGCGGAGGGCAGCAGCAGCGAGATGGAATCACATTGCCTGTGTCGGCGGCTATGGAGAGGAGAAGTGTAGGAAGCTTCAGCACGAGTTGGGGAGATGGTGGCGTGGGGAGCTCGTGCCGGCGGCGGTTGGAGATGAGACGCAGGGCAGTAGCCGCACATGGAAATGGGGGACGCACCTTGGTGCGGCGGGGGACGAGCAGCAAAGGCGCCATCTACTCTAGGATCCCGGCACTGGTTCATTGGGTCAGCGCCTGCTGCCTCTGCTCTGGTGGGAGCCGCTCCTGCTTGTGCACCGGTCGTCGCCAGCAGGTCGATTAGGTGGCGACGTCGAGGTTCCTGCAGTCGTGAACATGGGACCTGGGAGCTAAGCTGGTTCGGGGATCACGGGCGGCGCCGTCGACATAGAGCTGGTGAGATTTCTGCTCCATTCCTCCCCCCACGACAGCTTCATTTGGCTAAAATTGCAGTGAATAGTGTATGTTTGCAGCTATGGCAATTCTTGTACTAAATTTTTGCCATTAAAATGCAGTGGACAGTGTGTAATTTTTTGCAGCTATGGCAATTTCTGTAGTGGAATTGCCATGAAAATGTAGTGGCCAGTGTATGTAGGCTGTTATAGAGTCCATGAAAATTTCTTGAAATGTTCTGCATTTTTTTGTGTCCATGGCAATTTCAAGGCGGAAACATATCAAGATCATGGCCATTTTGCCATGTAGCTTGGTATCATCACATAAGTATTGCAGACATCATAATATTCTTTTATTACACAATTTTGCCATGATATGTTTTTGATATGGCAATTTAAGATGTCAAAAACATTTGCAAGCTCGCCATGGCAAAGTTAATATGTGCAAAAACATGGTAAACTTTTTTTTTGTAATTAAGTTTGTACAAAAAAATGGCAAAGTTCTTTCACTAAGATGTTCAAAAAACATGGCAAACTTGCCATGGCAACAAAAGATGTTCAAAAACATGGCAACTTAAGATGTACAAAAACTTGGCAAACTTGCCATGGCAACTTCTTCCTGTTTTGTGAACTTCATAGTGTTGGCAACTTTTCCTATTTGTAAAGATGCAGATTTTCTATGACTTCTTCCTTTTTTACGCCATTTATGGAAACATAAACTTGAACATGGCAATTTCTTTCATAGAATGGTAAAAGACCATGGCATTTTGCCGTGCAGAAGTCTAGTAGTTTATTAGTTACAGAAAAACTGGGCTTTAATACTAGTCATAACTTAACATGGGCTTTTTTTTCTTTTTCACAGAAAAAGGCCTGTAGGTTCTCCTCCCGAACAAATCGTTCGGTCGATGCCCCTGTCCTCCCAAACGATTCGTTCGGGCAGGGGTGTCTACAGGCCGAAGAGACACGCCTTTATCGGGGTCATTAATATGCATTTTCACGATGGCATTTTTATATTTCATAAGGTTTTCATATTTTAAGAACATGGCAATTTTTTAACTTTCTAGCATGCCAAAAAAATAGTTTATTGCCATGGCAATTTTGAGCTTCATTTTGGCATGCAATTTTTTTGTGATGTCAACTTTTCTTTATCACAACATGGCAAAAATTCCCTTTCATTTTGCCAAGCAAATTTACTTTAACAAACATGGCAAAAAAAAACCTTTCATTGCCATGCAATTTTTTTACTCTTTTTTGCCATGTCAAATTTACTATTTTTGGTCATGGCAAAATTCTCCTTTTATTGGCAAAATAAAGAAAAATTATGGAGCATGGCAAATTTAGCTTTCTACTTGCCATGTGAACTTTTACTTTATTTACCCTAAAAAAACTTTTACTTTATTTCGCCATGGCAATTTTTAACCTTCATTGCCATGGCAATTTTATGGTTAAATACTTGGCAAATTTACTATCTACATACATGGAAATTTTTACTCTATTTTTTCCATGTCATAATTTTACTTTATTTTTCCATGGCAAAAATTTAACTTTATTGCCATGGCAACTTCACTTTTACATACATGGCAATTTTATTGGAACATACATGGCAAATTTCACTGTACTTTGCCACGTCAAAGAATTACTATATTTTTTCCCATGGCAATTTTACCTTAAAATACTTGGCAAATTTACAGTTTAAATACATGGCAAATTTTACTTTATTTTGCCATGGATTTTTTTTAACTTCATTGCCATGGAAAATTTACTTTTAAATACATGGCAATTTCGCATGGTCAATTTTAAATTTGTGTCATGGCAATTTCTCCATCTTTTTTTTGGCTGCGTGTAATTAAAACACCACAGCAATTTTCCTGTATAAGTTTTTCTTCTCAAATTCCATACAAAGCATGTCAATTTTAATTAAAACATCATGGCAAATTTTAATATTTTTAAGCATGCCAAATTTGAGATTTTTTTTACCTTGCACTACTTTATTCTCGGACCACGGCAAATTTTTTTTCAAGCCTGGAATTAGAATTTTTCATTAAACTTTTTGATCAAAGACACACCCACTAACTGGTTTTTTATGTGCTCACGTAGCAGGATTTTTTGTGTTTCTATTGTAAAAGAAGCGTCATTTTTTCGATTTTTTAAGGACTGTTTTTTTGTTTATAAAGCTGGGCCTTTTGTAGGCCCTTTTTGGTTTTACGTACACGTGCTGAGAGAAGAGGCTGAAAGGGTTCGGGCTGGCCTTCCACCACACCGAACGACACAATCGTTCGTTACATCGCTCCTCCCTGCCCGACCTTTCCGTTCGGACCGGGGCTCTCACAGGCGTTTCCTATTTGACGCCCGCGAGCGTCCAGACGCTGCGCTTCCGCTGAAGCGCTCGACAGAGCACCGCGAAACGGGCCGGCCCAATTCCAGCGTCAAAGCAGGGAAACTGGTTTTGGGAACATTCTAGAAGGATCTCTCAACCGATTTTTTTTCTGTTTCTTTCCTTTTTGCCAGTTTTCTGGTTTTTTCTCTGTTTTCCTTTTTCTTTTTTGTTGTGTTTTTTTTCTTTTTCAGCTTCTATTTCTTTACTTTTTCCCTTTCCTTTTATCTATCCCATTTCGTTTTTATTTTATCCTTTGTTTTCAGAAACGTTTTAATTTTGCTCATGATTTCAAAAATTGTTCACAGTTTCAAATTTGGTTCACTTTTTTAAAAAATTGTCCACAATTAAAAAAATTGTTCACCCTATGCCACTAAATTATTCAACATGTATTTACATTTTGTTTAGCGTATATCACAAAAATGTTCAATGTGTAGTTCAAATTGTTCAGTGTATATTACACAAAATGTTCAATGTATATTTAAAAGTTGTTCATCGTATATCACAAAAAAGTTCAATGTGTTTTAAATATTGTTCGGTGTTTATCACAAAAAAGTTCAATGTGTTGTTAAAAGTTGTTCAGCGTATATTACAAAAAGTTCAATATATAGCTAAAATTGTTTATCCTACATAAAAGAATCAATAAACGTTTGAATTCATAATTGTATTCATGTTTTTATAATTTTCACTTTTTTAAAAAGTACGTTTTAAAATTTTGTTCTAGTTTTGAAATTTGTTCAAAAAAACATTATTCAATTTTTAAGGAAGATTAAAAAACGAGATGCAGGTGCACATAGCACTTCAAGGGTGGCGTAGTTGGTAAATACATGCCTAGTCCCTTGATGCAGTGGTTGGCAACTCTGTTATCTAGAGTGAGGTCGAGAGCTCGACTCCATCCTACGATGGTATTTTTCTCAGTTTTTATTATGTCCCTCGACTCCTACGAATGGGCCGGCCCGCTTGCGCGAAGCCTCCCTGTTTGACGCTAACGAGCGTGGAACAGGAGCTCTCGCTATCCCACGCCGAACGTTCGCCAGTTATCGGCGTCCATAACGAAAATATAAGATCCATCCAAAATTTGAAGAGACGGGAAAGGGGAGGCAAGTTCAAAACATCGCCAGCAAACCCACCACAAGAGCTCGCATGCGAGACACCTGCTGTGGAGCAAAAACCCAGCGACACCCCACCTCAAAAACCAAGTCCAGGAATCCTTCGCCCGCAGGAACCAAAAACAACGCCGAGGCTCACAGGCGAGCAACCAACCAACCGCTCACATAGGAGCACACCGAGTTAAAAGCAGAAAACTATCACATTTGGGGCTTCGTTTGCGGAAAACCACTAGGTCGCTATTTTTTTTTGCAAAAATCACCGCGGATTCAGTAAACATTTTGCAAATAGCACTGATTAGAGGACTTAGCCCATTTAATCACTTTCTGACAGGTGGGCCCTGATTGTAAGATGTTGAGTTCGCAAAAATTGACGTAAACACCCCTAATGCAATCAACCCCCCGCCCCGACCGTGGACAACTGCAGCGCGCCGCACGCCTCGATCCCGTCTGGATCAGGAGAGGTCAAGCTACCTGTGGAGGATATAGCTACTGGGTATAAACCGGCCAGGAGGGTCCGGTTCACCCTTGACTATGTTGAAGCCCATGAAGATCCGGAAGATGGCGCTTTACTAAAAGAAGCATAGAAGCCCGAAGCCCAAAGGCGGACTAGGGCCCATAGTGGTAAACCGCCATGACTATGTAAACTTGTAGTATAAGTTAGGAAAGGAGAGACCGAGCTGGACACTTTGTATGAGTCGGCCTCGGGGCCCTGAACCGCCGCCGGGTCGCCCCTTTATATACACAGGTTGACGCCCAGCCGGTTTACAGAGCCACGAGGCCGACTCATACAAAGTGTCCCTCCGGGGACCTCGCCGCCGGCGACCACCGCTGCCCCGCCTACCATCTCCTTCCTCCTTCCTTCTTGTTTCTTCTCCTCGTGACCTCTTTCCTCTCCATACCAAGCCGCCCTGCAGGTCAACTCCTGTCGCCGCCGCATCCAAGGAGCCCCGCCGGGCGGAGCTCCGCCAACCGCCTCCACCGACCGGATCTGTGCGTCCTCAACCGCCCCCACAGGTCGCCGCCGCCAGTTC
>NC_041389.1:591726343-591857815 GCF_002162155.2 Triticum dicoccoides | reverse complement strand
TCTCTCTTCCCCCCTCTCTCTCTTTGCTCCTCCTCTCTCTCTCTCTGCCTCTAGGACGCCCGAGGCCGCTGGCGATGAAGAGGATTGCGGCAGAGCCGGCAACGGCCGGCCATGAGCCATGGCCTTATCCTTCGAGTGTTTCACATTTTTGTCCTTCATGTTTCTGTCTTACACAAAATGGTCCCACTGTTCAGTGTTTTGCCAAGTCAGCCCCCGACAATCCGGCTCCACTTGTCATAAAGTGATTAAACGGGCCAAATCATCCGATCAGTGCTTTTTGCAAAAGGTTTACCAAATGCGCGGTGATTTTTGCAAATGATTAGCGACCTGGTGGTTTTCCGCAAACGAAGCCCCAAATGTGGTGTTTTTTGCAATTCACTCGAGCACACCCAAAAGAGAACCAAATGAAGATAAAGTATCCATGCATAGCACGCGAGCAAATGAAGAAGCGCCCCCTAGTCTGTTGCAGATTCGTCAACTGCCACCGTGCAAATCCTCATCATACTGCAAGCGTTGTCCTTCAGCAACATCGCGCCTCGCTCAATCGCAACACGGTTCCCTCCCTTCATCATTCCTGCCCTGTAATTGAGAAATACACAAGAGGAGAAAACAATCTCAAAAGGTTGCTTATGCCATTTGTTTTTAAGCATAGCTCTGTTTCGGCGATTCCAAATCGCCCAGCAGATTGCCGCAAGACCAAAAGTTTAATACTTAGCCCCCATCAGGTAGAAACTTATAGCACCAAGAGAAATATTGCCAAAGGTTATTGGGGCGGGATGCAGTTCCAAAAATCGAACCTACAGTACAGGTGCTGAGGAGTTTCTCTTGCATTACAAAAGAAACACTTAGTATTTCCTGGCCAGTTCCGTCTGCTCATGACATCCCTAGTCAAAACAGCATCTTGGAAGAGCTGCCAAAGGAAATTCTTAATTTTAGAAGGGATACTAGCTTTCCAAATCCAAGGAGAGTCACAATGAGAGATGTTTTTCTCTAAATACTCATACATCGACTTTGTCGTAAAATTCTTTTTAGGACTAAAGCCACAACCAATCTGATCTGGACTCCGAGACAGAGATAAGTTGCTCAGATATGTTGCATATTCCTACACGTCTCATCAAGCGGAGGGTGTAGCCTTCTACAAAAAAGAGAGCATTCACCTCATTTATCTTGTCCACTGTGTCATTAGGATAATAGCATATCTCAAATAACTAGGGGAACCGAGTATATAATGGAGGCATTCCATCCAAGGAATCCCTCCATACTCGAGCCACATCCCCAGATCTAAGTTGGACAATTCGCCTACTCATATAGTACTATTTAACTTTCATGATGGTTTTGCAAATGGGGGAGTCATTAAAGCTCCCCTTAACTGTAGCTACCGTGTCTCTCTTAAAGTATTTGGCTTTGATTACATCCTGCCATAAACTTTGTCGCGTGTTAAGTTTCCACCACCACTTGACCAACAAGCTGATATTTTGTTTGCGAAGATCTTTAATCCCAAGGCCACCTATGTATTTAGATCTATACACTCGATCGCATCGCATTCCTTGCCAAAAGAAACGGCGTCCGCGCTTATCCAGCTTCTCAATGAGAGTTTTGGTAAGTAAAAACATTGACATATAATAATAGACTATGCTGGATAAGGAGTTGAGCAGGGTCAGCCTCCCCCCTAGGAGGCTGCATTGCCTATCCAAGGCATGCACCGCTTCAGAAATTTATCATCAAATAAGTCCCACTGTTGTTAGAACATCTATAGTCGCATACAATAAAAATGACACCTTATATGATGTGTTTGGACGCGTCCGTGGATAGGATCCAGTCACTTATTATTTGTCGTTTTCTGCAACCGCATACATTAAATCCATACTATCTCATGCAACACAAAAGCTACACACCATTAGATAGATAAAACTACCCTGCTACTCGTCGTCGACGATGTATACGACCTCCATGCCAGCGTCGGACGTACCACGGCCTCCTGGTCATTGGTAGTCACTCACAGCTTCGGCTCCTCGCTTGAGTTCGGCTCCTCGAGGAGGTAGCGTGGATTTGCCTCCACCTTAAGCTCCAACTAGATGGAGTCGGGGATGGCTTGTTGCTTCGTCGTCTGCTCGCTTCGGTGACCTCAGGCTCGACCAGCGCGTCGCCTATGCTGAATCTGGTAGCCGGAGGCACTGGATCAGCCTTGCCTTCCTTCTCTTTCCCCTCCTCCGGCTCCGAGTCCTCCGTGTCCACTTCCGGCGCCTGCTCCTCCTCCTGCTCCAAAGATTCCGAAGGCAAGTCGGCTGCAATCCGAGCATTGCGTTGTGCCTGGATATCCACTAGGAGCTCCAACCGCTGCTCTGGAGTGAGCATGACATAGGTGGTGATCCACTGGCGAGCCATAGCTACCGACAGACGGCGAGCTCCGAGCGGATTGTAGTGGTGGCAGACGGCGAGGGTGGAAGTGGGATTGACTAGGGTCGGGGCTACCATTTGGCTGAAATAGCTGAATTTGGCCCCTCAGGCGGTGCACTGGTGCAGCGGGATGAATTCATCCTCATCAGACCGACTGGTTTCGACGTGTGTTCGTATGGGTCTCTTATGTCGGTCCGATGCGGCAGACATGCCCGGGTGCATCTGGACCACCTCATATCCACCCGAGATACGGGCAGTATATGAGGGTGTTTGTTAGTCCAAACATATAGGCCCCTTTGAGGAGCCCGACTGGGTCTCGATTTTTTGGCCGATCACTGACCGGGTCGTCGGTCTAGATGTATAGTGTTGGGGATATAACTATTAGGTATGACCCACCTAGGAGGGGCCGGGTCATACCGTTGGCGACTAATGGAAAACGATGGCGGGTTATGAAGCAAGCCTATTGAAGGCCCAGACCCAGAGGCGACTTAAGGCCCAAGAGGATAAACCGCCATATGTGTAACTTGTATTGTAAGGCAAGATTACTTTGTCGCCGAGCCGGACACGATGTGTATGAGCCGGCCGGGACTCTGTAAGCCGCCGGGCATCAACCTGTGTATATAAAGGGGTGACCCGGCGGCGGATTAACTCAGGAAACAACAAGTCAAGAATTAGGTCAAGCGTATTCACTCCCTGGTAATCGAAACCCAAGCAATACAACCTAAAGCACAAGTAGGATTTTACCTCATTGAGAGGGGCCGAACCTGGGTAAAAACTCTCTGTGTCCTTTGTCCCGTTTAACCCCTTCAAGCTAATCTAGCGGTGACGGCTCCACACCTAAGTCCTCTTGCTAGGGCATCTACCGTGTTAAGTCCACGACAGTTGGCGCCCACCGTGGGGCTAGCGCACAATGGTTTTGAGTTCTTTAAGAGCAACTTCGCAGGGCTCAATGGATACGCTGTGGGCCGTATGACTAAGAGTCGTCGCGGCAAGCTCTACATCGACAACGCGGTTTGGGGCCCCTAGGCTGGCTCAATCGAGTACGGTACCGACTCCCCTTTGGTGGGATTCATGTCTTCATCGGCAAGATTGGTGAGTCGGAAGCTGAGCCGGACACCTGCGCCGACATTTTTGAGACGACTCAGCATGCATGACCCGCCAAGATTCAAGCCGCCGCGAAGCGTGTCTTTGTTGGCTTTACTCAAGGAGTGGATCTGGAAGGAGGATCTATGTCCGGTGGAGAGACGGTTGTCTATTTAGGCGATGAGTCCTCAACCGGCGAGACCAACTCCATGTATCAAGTGTAGGATGGTAGGCTTGGGGGCTGTTCCGATGGCGACAGTATTCCGGACCCCTATGAGCCACCGAGCCGGGTTGCAATCTTCATGTCCGGTACACAACCGAGGCAGAATTCTTCGACTGCGGCAGCAATGATATCCGGTTCAGCGACTGCTACGATAGCTGAGGCAGGAGGCCCTGTGCGCCCCCAGGTTAAGTTTTATGTGAACTGTTGGAGGCTCTGGCAACAATGCTGATGGTGGAGGTAACCCCTGGCGAACCAAGTGCAACATAATGTGGACGTTGCAAAGTTACGTGATGAGATAGCTCAAGCTAAGGAGGATCCTAACACTGAGAACACCCGGATGGCGACGGAACGAGTCGCCTTGGAGAGGGAAGCAAAGCGGATTCAAGCAGATTTTTTTTGCTTGAGCTTGGACCAGAACGCATCAAATGTTCTCTTTAATAGAAGGCATGCAAGTTGTTTACCCCCGGTTTACGATGCGAGAAACCTTTTCAACATGCCTGGGGCAGGAACCAGTAACCCGCCTGCTATGGATCGGGTCGTTGAGACGCCGCCGGCTGGAGCACCGGTTCAGCCACAAGCAGCAGATCCTCCACATGTGAATTTGACTCTTCCTCCGCATGTTCCAATGCCCCCGGGTCATTATTCTAATCCTTTTAATAACATGATAACCGCGACTACTCGATTGGCGGCTCTCCCTATCCAAGATGAATCACCAGTTGCGATGGAGATACGACAAGCCGAAGAACTTCTTCAGACGGTTGTGGCTCAACAGGCAGCTTATTCATACAGTCGTGAACGGTTCACTCAACCCCGCGTCCAAGTCGGAGTTATAGCAGACACATTGATTCACCGGCTGTACCGAACAGTGAACGACACCACAATTAGCCTCGTCGGTCTGACCCGCCGCGTGCTGGTAATGATGCTCAGGCTTTGGTGGACCAGGGCAAAGTGTGGCGTGAGGCTGAGCTGGCGGCTCAACAACAATCTCCGGTTTATCCGCCAGCATCTGTAGAGGCAGGAATGACCTCTAGAACCTTGGGTGTGCCATGTTTAGTGCCGGCTCAAGGCAACGAGCGCTTGCCTAAGTATTTCAAGGGCCCCCGTAAGGTGCCTAACTACACGGTGGATCAACCCCCAGAGGCTTGGATTGAGAGATATGAGATGGCTATGGAGATGTTGGATGTTAGTGATGCTTCATGTGCTAAGTATTTCACCATGATGTTGGATGGGTCGGCTCGTACTTAGTTGAAAGGGTTGCCCGCTAACTCCATTAGATCATGGGCGGAGTTGAAAACACATTTTATCCAAAAATTTAAAGACACATGCAAGCAGCCTACGTCGATTCTGGATTTAGACTCTTGCGTCCAAGGTGAGGGCGAGTCAACAACCAATTGGGTGCGCCGCATCTCGGCTGTTATACACTCATCGAACAGTATCAATGCTGGTTCAGCAGTCCTGATGTTGGAGAAGAATTGTCGTTTCCTTCCCCTTAAGCAGAAACTGGGGCGGCTTAAACGCAATTGCAATGATATGAGGGAGCTCATGGCGGCTCTCGTCAAATATGTCGACTCTAATAATACTAAAGACCCTAAGTCTGATGAGGAGAAAGTTGGCAAAGGGAAAAAGAGTGGCAATGCAAAAGGACAGCATAATACGGCGAGTCAAGGTGGCAACGGTAAGCGCAAGGCCGACGGCGGTTTAGACTTTGTGGCTAACACCAATACGCAGTGTAATAATTAGCATTGTAAAGGGAAAACATCAGCTCCCCGGTTTGGGGGGCCAAAGTTCAACCTTGAGGCTATGATGAATCAGCCTTGCCCAAAGCACGACACCCAGGAGAAGCCGACCAGTCATCTATGGAAGGATTGCTTCATCATCAGGGAGTATAGAAACTCTAATTTTTTTCCAGAATAATCATGGGCCGCATGGCGGTTCAGAATCCGTCTCTCATGGACCTGGTTTTAGAGGTGGCAGTTCAAGTTCTGGTTTTTAGGGCCAAGGCAATCAAGGTGGTTTTAATCAGCAGTCTGGCTAAGGGAATCAGCAGCAACAGTCTGGTTATCAGAGCAATCCAAAGTAGCTGAATAGTGGTCTATGCAAACGGGATCACAAAATCCATAAGCGAGCGGTGAAGTCAGTTGAGCCGGCGGTGCCTCGATATTTGAGGTGGTATGGGTAGCCTATCGTATGGAGCCGTGAGGATCACCCTCCCCGGGTTGACAATCTGGGTCAATTTTGGCATTGGTGGTTGCTCCTCAGGTAGGAGGATATAAGCTTACAAAGGTGCTCATGGATGGGGGCAGTAGTGTCAATATCCTTTACTATGATAATTTTCGTCGTATGAATTTGACTGACAAAGATCTTAAGACGTCTTCTACTGTTTTCTATGGGGTGGTGCTTGGTAAGTCGGCATATCCAGTGGGTAAGATAACCATGGAGGTGGCCTTTGGACATGACCATGATTCCGGATCTGAGAAATTGACCTTTGAGGTGGTCAAGATCAAAAGCCCGTATCACGCTCTGTTCGGGCGGCCGGCTTATGCCAAATTTATGGCACGACCTTGTTATGTTTATTTGCAGCTTAAAATGCTAGGTCATAAAGGCACCATCATGGTGCACGATGACAGGAAGACCGCTCTGGACTGTGAAGAAGGTGATGTTGCATATACTAAGTCGGCTTGTGACACTGAAGAGTTAAAGTTTTATAAAGATAACGTCAACCCGGCGGATATGACACCTTTGAAGAAGCCTATGGAGAATGACCCCCTGTTGAAGTTTAAATCGGTAGATGATACTAAGTTGGTTGATTTTGTTCCTGGTGACTCATCCAAGTGGTTCAACATTAGTGCTAATATGGATCCGAAATAGGAAAGCGTGCTCATCGAGTTCATCCATGAGAGCCGAGACATTTTTGCATGGAAACCTTCTGACATGCCAGGTGTACCGTGGAACTCGCTGAGCAGACTCTTAATGTTGATCCAAAGTTTAAACCGGTCAAGCAATTCCTTCTTGTTTTAACAAAGAGAGACGCAAGGCCATCGATGAAGAGGTGGCCCGACTCTTGGCTATTGGATTCACCATTGAAGTTTTTCATCCGGAGTGGTTGGCTAACCCGGTGCTGGTGCTTAAGAAAAATGGCACTTGGCGTATGTGTTTGTATTATACAGACCTTAATAAGGACTGTCCGGCTGACCCTTTTGCTCTCCCTCGTATTGATCAGATTATTGATGCTACGGCGGGTTGTGAGTATTTGAGCTTTCTGGATGCTTATTCTGGTTATCATCAGATCAAGATGGCAGTTAAGGACCAGGAAAAGACAACTTTCATCACTCCCTTTGGAGCCTTCTGCTATGTGTCGATGCCTTTCGGGCTCAAGAGTGCCCACATGACTTATCAACGGTGCATTCAGAATTTCCTCCATGACCAGATTGGACGCAATGTTCATGCCTATGTGGATGATATTGTTGTGAAATCTAGGAAGAAAGAGACTTTGATAGATGATCTCCGGGTCTATAAAATGATGCTCAACGCAGCCAAGTGTGTCTTTGGCGTGCCATCATGCAAACTATTGGGTTTCCTGGTCTCTGAGACAGGCATTGAGGCTAACCCGGAGAAGATTAAGGCTATCACTTCTTTGGCTAAGCCGGCATGTATCAATGACGTACAACATTTGGCGGGTCGTATAGCGGCTTTGAGTCGGGTTATAAGTCGTATGTGAGAAAAGGCTATTCCTCTTTATCAGATGATGAAGAAGACAGATCATTTTGTCTGGAGTGATGCTGCTAGTGAGGCGTTTGAGGCACTTAAGAGACTGCTAGCTGAACCACCGGTTCTTGTATCTCCTATTGAGAAGGAGCCCTTGCTTTTATATGTGGCTGCAAACAACAGAGCTGTCAGTGTGGCAGTTGTGGTAGAAAGGAAAGAGTCAGGCAAGGAATACCCGGTTCAAAGACCGGTTTATTATATCAGCGAAGTGCTCATTGAATCAAAGCAGCGATATTCGCATTGGCAGAAGCTGGTTTATGGAGTGTTCATGGCTAGCCGTAAGTTGAAGCAATATTTCCTTGGTCATCCCATCACTATGGTTAGTTCTGCCCCCTTAGGTGATATCACTGATGGCTCATGCTGATGCGGAAGATTTGGTCAGTAAATGCAATGGCTGTCAGAAATTTTCAAGATGAGCTCATGTGCCAGCTCCATAATTGAGGATGATTCCAATTACTTGGCCATTTGCAGTCAGGGCTAGATATGGTTGGGCCTTTTAAAAGGTCCAAGGACAAAAAGACTCACCTCCTGGTGGCTGTTGACAAGTTTACAAAGTGGGTTGAAGCTGAGCCGGTCAGCAAATGTGATGCAACAACGGTGGTTCAATTCATTAAAAAGGTGATCTTTCATTTTGGATACCCCCATAGCATCATTACTGATAATGGTACTAATCTGTCTAAGGGTGCAATGAAAGAATTCTGTCAACAAGAGCATATTCGTCTTGATGTATCATCTGTGGCTCACCCCAAGTCTAATGGTCAAGCTGAGAGAGCCAATCAAGAAATCTTGAGAGGTATCAAACCCCGGCTTATGGTCCCTTTGCGGAGGACGCCGGGTTGTTGGGTGCAAGAATTTCCCTCAGTACTTTGGAGTATCAATACCACCCCCAACAGATCTACGGGTTTCACGCCTTTCTTCATGGTTTATGGAGCAGAGGCGGTTCTCCCAAGTGACATCCGTCATGATTCGCCCAATGTGGCAGCTTATGTTGAAGCTGATAATAAGAAAGAATGCCAGGATGCTCTTGACCTTTTGGATGAGGAGTGTGACCTTGTGGCGGCACGTTCGGTGATTTACCAGCAAGATCCGCGTCATTATCACAGCCGCCGGGTTAAAACTAGGACCTTTCAAGAAGGATATTTGGTGCTTCGACTCATCCAGGATCAAACTGATATGCACAAGCTATCCCCACCTTGGGAAGGGCCCTTTGTGGTCAGAAAAAATCTGAACAACAGGTCATACTACCTTATCGATGTTCGAGACCACAAGGACTCACACACGTGGGAGGAAACCCACCGGCCGTGGAATATTGCTCATCTTCGGCCTTATTACAACTGAGCCACCGGCTCTTATGATGTACATACCTCTACCAATGTATATATTATGATTAGTATAATAAAGCTGGCATCCCTAATAATTCAGGGCCTCTGTCGTTTCATTTCTGAGAATCTGAGTCTTTATTGTCAATTCATAGGGTCACTTGGGGGCCTCCTGTTCAAATGAACATAGATATGATTACCCTCTTGATCCGGCTTGTACAGCTTGATTGCAACTTACTTGGGGGCTTCCTGCTCATTGAGCATAGCTATGACTACCCTACTAATCCGGCTTGTACACCTTGATCGAAATATTACTTGGGGGCTCCTTGTTACATGAACAGAGCTTTGTTATCCCTTGTAATAGGCTTGGACGCCAAGTGTATTCACCAAAAAATCTGGTTATCTTGCCTTTGTATGCTTTCCACTCCGACCAGGTAATCCCGGAATGACTCTTCATACTCTTGACAGTCAATCTTATAAAGACCCTGAACTTGTCAAAGTTAAAACGACGATTAGTCATGTGAGGCCCAGCTTACAGGTTTGAATTAAGGAATAACTCAGTGGCTGTGCAGCCATTGAATAACACTTGATATTAAGGCTTGGCAGCCTCTGAATGCCTTGTTTTTCTGGTTTATATTGGCTTCCAATCTTTTTTGCGATTTCTATTTGTACCATATTAACATATGGTTGAAAATTGATCAAGGTCATGTTGCCTTGATCTTTATGATTCATATTTGAAAATATCCGGTGTTTTGTTAACCCAGCCTAGCTTTGGACGTTAAGTCACTAGTGTGTGATGATTATATGCTTGGAGTTCTGCTCTCTAAGTTTTTGGGATGTTACCCTTTGCTGCCTATGGTGTTGTAAGCCGACAGTATGAATAAATTGCACAGAGCGCTGCGCTTTGAGTCTTTGGACTGTTACCCTTACTGCATGTGGCATGGTAAGCCGACAGTATGAACAAGTATCACATGTATGATATTTGTTTTTGTTATGATTATATGGGGTTTTGATAAACCTGCCCTGGTTATGGACTATATAGTCACCAGTGGATTTTATATAGGGCATTGTGACCCTCCCTGGGGTAAAACTGCCAGGGCACATGTTCTCTGCTTATGTGCAGGAAATATGATAAATACGGTCTGCATAATCTAATGATATTATAAAGCATAAGTGCCAGATTTTCAAACATCAGCTCAACGATTCAAAAGTGTTATGCAAGTCAACATGCACGATGGCATGGCAGATCATTGTTTTCAAATTAGCCTATCACAAGGCATCGGACGACCCAAAATAATAATTGTTTTGATGCACAAGGTATCCCAAGTGGTAGATGATAAGCCGGCCCTTGGATTGATGGTCTTGACATTGGCGGGTAGAGGATTCCGGGTCATCTTGCACCGGTTCATCTTCTTCTTCTTCACCCGTTGACTGGAAGTCAGAGGTGGCCCAATTGATCCCAGTCAAAGCTTTGAACACAGCTTCATCATAAATAAGTGTTGACAGGTCAATATCAGGGGCAAAGGTGTGCTTACAAATTGGCGGAATAAGGACATGGGCTTCATGAATCGGCGCTTTCACCTTCTTGTTGTCAGCATCATAAACCGCTTGGTACTGGGACATGTCCGTGTCTTCAACCAGTTTGCTTGCTAATGGGCGCATTTCTCTTGCTATTTTAGCAAAATCATCAGCACTGAAGGGAGACCCGTCCTCTTTTATGCTTGGACAACCATTGGCCAAATCTTCTAGATCAAGATCTACTTGCCACGCCTTTGCCCAGGTTAATGCAGTGATGGCACCGGCTCTAGCAGCTGATCGCTTCAGATCTTCAACCCTTTGGGGCAGCACAGACAACTTTTCTAGGTGCCTTTGATGAGGGTTGGTGGTTGTTTTTTATGAGAGGCAGTAGAAATAGCTAGTTGCGCGCCAGTGTACAATTGCTCTATAGGAGTATAGGCAGCTTTCAGCTTCATGCGCATGTCTGAGCCAAGATGGGCGATTCTGGAGCCTGCATTACCAAATAAATTGATAAACTAGATGAATGATTATTCAAATGAATTTATGGTGACAGATTGAGATAATGTTACTTACCAAAGATGGCGGCTGTCATGGTATTAATTTGATGCTTTAAGCGAGAAAGCTCTTCAGCCACCGGCTTAAGGGCCACCTCTGCTTCTTCTGCTCTTTTCAACAGAGCTGTCTTCTCAGTCTCCCAGTTTGTCCCGTCAGCCTTGAAGTCCTTTTTCAACTTATCCATCTCTTCTAGGGCGGTTGTCAGTTCTGATTTGGCCTTGGAAGTTTCAGATTGTTGAGACTTGATATTTTCTTGAAGATCAGCGACTTGGGATTCTTTCACATTGGGATCAGCCTGTGGTATGTGAAAGTGCAACTATCCCTAGGTGGTTTTGGTAATTCATAACAACATATAGCTCATTGAGCTAATGCTATTCCAAGACATATATTTCAGGAAAGCTCAATGAATGGCATGGCATGGATGATGAAAGTGGATCCCTCAAAATATCAAGGACAAAGGATTGGCTCAAGCTCAAAAGCTCAAGACTCTACATTTTATATTTAAGTGATCCAAGATCACATTGAGTCTATAGGAAAAGCCAATACTATCAAGGAGGGATGAGGTGTTGCTTAATGAGCCTCTTACTTCATGTGCTTAGTGATATGCTCCAAAACCCTCAACTACTTTCTCACATCCTCATATGACCTAAACCTAAAGCCAAAATCGGTCACACCGATTCTTTCTATCCGACGCCACCGAGTTCAGATGTCATAGCCACTGCCACAAACCCTAGGCAAATCGGTCTCACCGATAGGGATCTTGGTCTCATCGAGATGGGATTGTAATCTCTCTGTTTCCCTTCGTAATGTTTCGGTCTAACCGAAGTGAGCGATCGGTCCCACCGAGATTGCAATGTAAACTCTCTGTTTCCCTTTTATAACATTTCGGTCTCACCGAAAAGAGCAAATCGGTCCCACCGAGTTTACCTGACCAACTCTCTGGTTAGCTAATTACCAAAATCGGTCTCACCGAGTTTGTGTAATCGGTCTCACCGAGATTACGTTATGCCCTAACCCTAACCATATCGGTCCTACCGAGTTGCATGTCGGTCCCACGAAAATCCTAACGGTCACTAGGTTTACTAAATTGGTCTGACCGAGTTTGTTGATTCGGTCCCACCGAGATTGGTAAATTGTGTGTAACGGTTAGATTTTGTGTGGAGGCTATATATACCCCTCCACCTCCTCTTCGTTCGTAGGGAGAGCCATCAGAACAAACCTACACTTCTAAACTTACCAGTTCTGAGAGAGAACCACCTACTCATGTGTTGAGGCCAAGATATTCCATTCCTACCATATGAATCTTGATCTCTAGCCTTCCCCAAGTTGCTTTCCACTCAAATCTTCTTTCCACCAGATCAAAATCCTATGAGAGAGAGTTGAGTGTTGGGGAGACTATCATTTGAAGCACAAGAGCAAGGAGTTCATCATCAACGCACCATTTGTTACTTCTTGGAGAGTGGTGTCTCCTAGATTGGCTAGGTGTCACTTGGGAGCCTCCGACAAGATTGTGGAGTTGAACCAAGGAGTTTGTAAGGGCAAGGAGATCGCCTACTTCGTGAAGATTACCGCTAGTGAGGCAAGTCCTTCGTGGGCGACGACCATGGTGGGATAGACAAGGTTGCTTCTTCGTGGACCCTTCTTGGGTGGAGCCCTCCGTGGAATCACGCAACCGTTACCCTTCGTGGGTTGAAGTCTCCATCAACGTGGATGTACGATAGCACCACCTATCGGAACCACGCCAAAAACATCCGTGTCTCCAACTGCGTTTGAATCCTCCAAACCCTTCCCTTTACTTTCTTGCAAGTTGCATGCTTTAATTTTCGCTGCCTATATACTCTTTGCATGCTTGCTTGATTTGTGTGTTGATTGCTTGACTTGTCCAAAGATTGTTAAAATCTGCCAAACTCTAAAATTGGGAAAAGGTTAAGTTTTTAATTGGTCAAGTAGTCTAATAACCCCCCTCTAGACATACTTCAAGGTCCTACAGTATGCAAACGACAGGCGGTATTACAATCATTTTATTTAAAGTCCCAAGCACAATACAAGTATTTCACTTGGCACTTGGGGGCTAATGCACATTGCTCTTTTTGAAGACAATTTTATGATGACTCGGCTACACTATTATGACTATAACCGACTCATGGGGGCTATATACTTGGATTTTATCGACAATTATAGTGATAAGTCCCAGCTTATCAATGCTGATTAAGTCGGCCCTTGGGGGCTATAGGCGCAAAGTTGCTCACTACTATTCAAAGTCCCGACTTATCTTGACAGTTTAAGCCAGCCCTTGGGGGCTACTTGTTTTGATTCACAGGGCTATCTAAAAGTCTATAGTACATTCAATTCTATCATATCCAGTAGACTTGGCAGCCGATAGAAGTATATTTATATGAAGAAGACTGTAGTGGTTACCTCAAAACGTTCCTTCATGATATTGACTAAGCCGGCCTCAAAGTCGCGGCTTGTGTGTAGAAGGTTCAGATACCCATAGTGGATCTCTTGAGCACTGTATTGGGCATAGCTCTCTAAATTCACCGACCATTTGCCTTTGTCAGCAACGGATTATTCTTCTTTAGCATTGTGCTTTGACAAGACAATGGGGTTGCCCGGTGTCGTATAACCAAGCCCAGTAATGACAACATCATCAACCTTTGCTTCAGTAGGCTTGATGGAACTTGGTGGCTTGGTAATGGCCGGGTCAACATCCATATGATCCATGGTAACGTTGTGCTCTTCCAGTGGCGGCTGATCAACTGTGGCCTCAGCAGCTTGGAGGGAAGTTTCTATTGACTACTTCTCCGGTTCATTAAGGTTTAGAGTTGTTTTGGTCACCTTCAACTTTTTACTAGGCTTTGCCATAGCTCTGGAAATGAAGCACAAGATGGGTTAATATGACGACTGAGTACATGATTGAAAGTAGAGACTTAACAATCTTACCTAGGCACGGTCTTGAAGTCTGGGACGTGAGTTCCTGTTGAGTCGCCAGAGGAGGAATGAGATGTTCCCTGGTAATTTGAGTCAGAAGGATTAAGAGGTTTTCGAAAAAGACCTGCCTTGGGATAAGCTAAGTCAAAAATTGGTAAAACCTGTGGGCGACTGTCGGTGTCAAAATCGGCGGATCTCAGGTAGGGGGTCCCGAACTGTGCGTCGAGGCGGATGGTAACAGGAGACAAGGGACACGATGTTTTACCTAGGTTCAGGCCCTCTTGATGGAGGTAAAACCCTAAGTCCTGCTTGATTAATATTGATGATGTGTGTTACAAGAGTGGATCTACCACGAGATCAAGGAGGCTAAACCCTAGAAGCTAGCCTATGGTATGATTGTTGTTCATCCTATGGACTAAAGCCATCCGGTTTATATAGACACCGGAGAGGGCTAGGGTTACACAGAGTTGGTTACAATGGTAGGAAATCTACATATCCGTATCGCCAAGCTTGCCTTCCACGCCAAGGAAAGTCCCATCCGGACACGGGACGAAGTCTTCAATCTTGTATCTTCATAGTCTGGGAGTCCGGCCGATGATGATAGTTCGGCTATCCGGACACCCCCTAGTCCGGAACTCCCTCAGTAGCCCCTGAACCAGGCTTCAATGACAACGAGTCCGGCGCGCATGTTGTCTTCGGCATTGCAAGGCGGGTTCTTCCTCCGAATAATTTACAGAAGATTGTGAACACCAGGATAGTGTCCGGCTCTGCAAAAATAAATTCCACGTACCACCGTAGAGAGAATAATATTACACAAGTTCAATCTGCTGACATATTTTGTGGCGTGACATCACACCACTACCAAGCCTTTACTCGAATTGTTTTTACTGTACCACCTCAGCGCGTTCAGCGAAGCGGTTTCCTTGGCACGTCCTGTCGAAGCAGAGATCGTGTCCCCCTTATTCCGGGATTCCCATCAATACGGACGTGGGTAACCCAACCGCGCCATTGATTGCGGCGCTTGGGAGATAAGCGAGTTTTATCAGGCCGGTGGGGACGCATGTTTCCGTCCGCCCATATAAGGGGATAAAGATCCAATCCTTTTACCTGCGCCTTCTTCCTCCTTGGCTTATCCATCTCCGTGAACTCGAGCTCCAGCGCCCAGGTCTGCACATCTCACCTCAACCTTCTCCAAATATGTTCGGAGCAGGAGGCAAGTGGATGGCCTCCTCCGTCATGGAGGGGCATATCCAGAAGCTGCGCAGCGCCGGATACTTGTCCAGCGACATCGCACACCGGCTCCCCGGCGAGGGAGAGCTCATCCCCACCCCCAGGCCCCATGAGAGGGTAGTATTCCTTCCCCATTTCCTCCCCGGACAGGGCTTCCCACTTCATCCCTTTGTCCGGGGGCTCATGTTCTACTACGGCCTAGATTTCCATGATCTGGCCCCGAATTTTATCCTCAACATCTCGGCGTTCATCGTCGTGTGCGAGGCCTTCCTCTGCATCCAGCCCCACTTCGGCTTGTGGCTCAAGACCTTCAGTGTCAAGCCGAAGGTTTTGAAGGGCAGCCAAGCGGAGTGCGGAGGCGCCATGGTGGGCAGGATGTCACACGTTACGTGGCTGGAGGGTACTTTCCTGGAAACCATTAAGGGGTGGCAATCGGGGTGGTTCTACATCACCGAGCCGCGTGACCCTGATTGGGCAGCGGCCCCCGAATTTAGATTCGGCATCCCTACACGGCTCACCTCCTGGAAAGAGAGTGGCCGGATCTGGGGGGATTCGGAGGAGTTGACCGGACTCCAAGCCTGCATCCAGAAGCTGGTGGACAAGAAGCTCAAGCTTGTCAACGTAGTCTAGGTCATGCTCATCCGCCGGATTCTCCCGTGCCAACGACGGGGCTTCAACATGTGGGAGTTCGATCCGGCGCAGCACCAGACTCTGAGCGGGCTCTTCGACACTACACACGAAGATGTCTGGAAGGTGCTGTTCAAGGGCGCCGAGGTTCCCGCATCCGCTACCGAAGATCGCGGATTCCGCTCACAGCGTCCAGCTGATGAGGTAAGTGATTTTGCCACTTGTTTTCCATAGTTTGACTCTATGCGGGATCTAAACTCCCTTTACCTTTGACAGGACTGGCTGGCGAAGGCCGAACGGACTATCTGTCCGGCCCCATTGCCAGAGGACCCAGCGGACGCCCGCCTAACAGGGCTGCTGGCTCCGGCACCCCACGTGGTGCCGGAGAAGAAGGCCAAGAAGAAGGCCACGGGGACTCGGAAGAGTTCCCGTTTTCAGGTGCTATCGGATGATGAATTCGAGGCCGACTCCTCCCACCAAGGCGAGGAGGAGAAGAAAGCCTCTCCCCCAGCGGGGGGAGGGAAGAAAAGGAAGGCCTCTCCAACAAGGGAGGCCGAAGGGTCCAAGAAGGGAAAAACTCTTCCCCCGGACTGCTCCGCCAACGCCAGTGATGACGACGAGGACTGGCCTCCAAGGGCCAGGCCCCTGGCGAGATCGTAAGTATCCGGACTCCCGAATAACTTTAAGGTTTATATTTTTCGTCACATAATGTCTTTCTAATGCCGCATACAACCCTGCAGTCCGCCTAAGGATGATCTTCCCGCTTCATCGAGCGGGTCCTTAGGTGCGTCGGATATGGATTCTCTTCCGACTGCCTCCACCCCCCGTGACGCGGACGATGCCGAGGTGGGATCCCAGGAAGGGACCCACCAGGAGGAGAGGGCCCCGGAGGTGTCGCAGGACAACCTCCCGGACTTTGCACCGGACTCAGCCCCGGAACCCACAGTGGCTCCGGAGTCCGGCGGGCGACCCCTTCGCAAGAAGTGCAAGACCGTGACGCCGGTAGCCTCTGTCCAACCAAAGGCGCCGGATAGCTTGCTGGAGGCGCTCAATGGCGCCTCCATCAAAGAGGAACACCGCACCATTATGAGTGCAGTGATTCAGAAGGTGCAGCTCGCCAAGAGCGAGCTGACCGAAGCCTGCAGCAGCCTTCTAACAGGCTTTGAGGTAAGAATTTCAATATGTATAAAATGGTACCGCATAGACAGTAGTCCCTGATGCTCGGTTCGGTGTTCGGAAAGAAAAGCCGGACTGAGGATCTAAAAAGATATACGCAGGAGTCATAATAAATATGTCAATATGGGATTGCAGGCTGCGCTGCTGACCTCTGCCGCACTGACTGCGGAGGTCAATAATTTGAAGGAGAACCTCGAGCGGTCTGAGAACGAGCTCGGCCGTGCCAAGAAGCAGCTCGAGGACAAAGAAGGTGAGTAATACCTTATTAAAATTGTACCTTACAGAAAAGGATTTTGGTTGCAAAAGAATGACAAGGATAACGTGGGTATTGCAGGGGCCACCAACGAGGTGGCGACCCTAAAAGAGGTGGTGGCCGCGGCCGAACACAATGCGGCCGCGGAGCGCACCGAGCGAGAGAAGCAGGAGGCGCAGGTGGCGGAGGTACATCAAGAGCTCCAGGATCTCGTGGAAAAACATGAGAGCCTGGAGCGTGACTCGAAGACTCGAGAGTTTGGGCTTGCATTGGCTCTTGAGAGTGCCAAAGCCGCTAAGGCCGAAGCCTACAAGGCCCTCCAGGAGATTGAGGTGGTGAAGAAAATAGCAGCGGGTAAGGCATTTTTCATGCAAAGTAAGCATGTGAGTGTTAATTACCTGTTGCTTACCCGAATTCGGAGCTCTCCAGCAGCATTCGCAGATCTTCCTCGCAGCGTGTTCGATGCTGCTGCATTCCACCGGGCCAAGGAGGGGAGCTCGACGGAGAAGGTCTTCTGGTCTCAGTATGCTGAGGCCGATCATCCGGTGCCCCTTAGCGACCAGCTGAAGCAGCTGGTCGAGCTCCACAAGGCGGCCGAACAGGCCATGAAGGGCCTCATAGTTCGGCTGTGGCTAAGGAGGCCATGCCTGGGAGCTACTTCGGCCTGGTGCGGCGGCTGGTGGATGCGTGCCCGTGGGTTGAGGTCATCAAGCACTCCGCCTGTATTGAGGGTGCCCGTCGGGCCCTTGCCCGCGCAAAGGTGCACTGGGGCAAGATGGATGCCCAGAAGCTTGTGACGGACCCGCCACCAGAGGGCAAGGAGCATCGCACACCCGAGATGTATTATAAGAGTGTGCTGAAGGGCGCCCGCACTATTGCGGGGGAGTGCTCCAAAGATGTAATTTTTGAGTAGACTCGCATTTTGTTATCCTGTGTGCTGAAAACTTAGTTCATATGCGCTAAGAAATGCTTGTTAATTTAAAATATTACCTTCTGTGCGGCTGTTTATCAAATCCGAGAGATGGCAAGTCGTCGGCTTCAGCCCCCATGCCACGAGTGCTGGGGTGTTCGAGATAAACTTGAGCACTCTTGTTCCCATTTTTGGGTCCATCTAGGGAGGCGCTCAACACAGCGAACAAGGCAACCGGACTTATAATGCTTGAACACTCTCACTTAGCCATAGAATTCTATAATTTTAAATTTCGGCGAAGCCCCTAGTCTTCGGAAGACCGAATTTGGGGCGCTATCCACGCCTGGGCCGGACAAGATCCGGCTCCTCGCTCTAAGCGGCATAAGTCTTTAAGGACTCGCAAAAAACCTCTTCGAACAGCGACCGGCTCTCGCCTCATCATGACGGTCAGTTTTAGCTTTCTCCACTGAGGCGTTAACCCAGCTCAACTGGGGCGCAATCGCAGTGGTTCTCCCATTGCTACCTTAGCCGATACAACGGAACGTAAGGGACCAAAACATGGGAGCCGGGCAAACCCAACTATTGACCCAAGACATGATTCGGAGCCGATGCATATAGTGCTATAAGTTCGGGGCGCCGCACTTGTGAAAGTGTTCGGACTTATCACACCATTGTGCGGGAAACATAAGCCCCTGGTGTATTTTAGCCGTACCAAAGTGTACGGATGCGACATGCCGTAAATGAACATATGTATAAAAAAGAAAATGCAATTATAAGCAAAAAGGTGCTGCATTGTTTATTTAAGAAAGACTGCTGTAAGTGCAGAACGATACAAATGGTGCGATAAGCAAGGGATGGGACTGTTAAACATGTCCCCCTCCAGGGGTAGGCTGCCGAATGGTGCGTAAAACAGATTTAATGCTCGTAATGGAGACCACCTGGATATTCGCTGTAGCCTTTATCCTTCTTTGGCTGTTGCATCGTGAGTTCGGCAGGTCTGCTGCCGGACAGGGCCTCTGACGAACGGAGTCTTGTGGGTAGAAAAATAAAAGGTAAAAAGAAAAAAAAGAACGACACACTTGAGGGCCCCTTGTGTGGTTGAGCCGCAGTCTGGGCTTATCGTGGTCGTGCCCCTCTCCCCATGCCCATGGTATCTTCAGAGCGTAATGGTGTACGCGAAGGACCTGTTTTGACGTTTTGCAGGGGCTGGGGTTGGGGCCGCACTGCTACGCGTGCTCGGAACATGCCAGGTGGTCTTGTTGTAGGTTACTCCGGGCGTGCTTAGCTATGTCCGGCCGTTTAACGGCCGGACTCGAGAATTGCCTTAAGAGGCTGCTTTGTACTTCTGCCGTGAGAGCTGCTGTATGTTCCTCTGTTTGGAGAGTACGTTCCGTGTTTCCGTTGACCGTGATGACTCCTCGAGGGCCTGACATCTTGAGCTTGAGGTATGCGTAGTGCGGCACCGCGTTGAACTTTGCAAACGCGGTACGTCCGAGCAAGGCATGATAGCGCTGCGGAACGGGACTATGTCGAAGATTAGCTCCTCGCTTCGGAAGTTATCGGGGGATCCGAAGACCACTTCCAGTGTAACTGAGCCTGTACAATTGGCTTCTACACCTGGTATGACGCCTTTATAGGTCGTCTTGGTAGGTTTAATCCTTGAGGGGTCTATGCCCATTTTGTGCATTGTATCCTGATAGAGCAGGTTCAGGCTGCTGCCGCCGTCCATCAGGACTCTGGTGAGGTGAAATCCATCGACGATTGGGTCTAAGACCAATGCGGCAAATCCTTCATGGCGGATGCTGGTGGGGTGGTCCCTTCGGTCAAAAGTGATCAGGCAGGAGGACCATGGATTGAACTTCGGGGCGACTGGCTCCATCGCGTATACATCCCTGAGTGCACGCTTCCGCTCCCTTTTGGGTATGTGCGTTGCGTATATCATGTTCACCATCTGCACCTGTGGGGGGAAACCCTTCTGTCCTCTATTGTTCGGGGGTCGGGTCTTTTCCTCGTCATCGCTATGCAGCCCCTTGTCATTGTTTTCGGCAATTAACTTGCCTGCCTGCTTGAATACCCAACAGTCCCTGTTGGTGTGGTTGGCTAGTTTTTCGGGGGTGCCGTGTATCTGGCACGAGCGGTCGAGTATTCGGTCCAAATTGGACGGACCCGGAGTAGTTCTTCTGAATGGCTTTTTCTGCTGACCGGGTTTAGAGCCTTTGAATTCGGCATTGACTGCTGTATCCTCACTATTGTCGCCGTTGATGCAGCGCTTGTTTTTGTTACGACGCGACCTGCCATTTCGGTCCTTGAAATCCGGGCTGCCAGAAATTTAGCTGAGGTTGTTGCTGCGTGCTAGCCAGCTATCCTCACCCGCGCAGAAGCGGGTCATGAGTGATGTGAGTGCTGCCATGGATTTCGGCTTTTCCTGTCCTAGGTGCCGGGCAAGCCACTCGTCGCGGATGTTATGCTTGAAGGCCGCGAAGGCCTCCGCATCCGGACAGTCGACGATTTGGTTTTTCTTGGTTAAGAACCGTGTCCAGAATTGTCTGGCCGACTCGTCTGGCTGCTGAATTATGTGGCTTAGGTCATCAATGTCTGGTGGTCGCACATACGTGCCTTGGAAGTTATCGAGGAATGCGGCTTCCAGGTCTTCCCAACTCCCAATTGACTCTGCTGGCAAGCTATTAAGCTAATGCCGGGCTGGTCCTTTAAGCTTGAGGGGGAGATATTTGATGGCGTGAAGATCGTCACCGCGGGCCATGTGGATGTGAAGAAGATAGTCTTCGATCCAAACCGCGGGGTCTGTTGTGCCATCGTAAGGTTCGATATTCACGGGTTTAAACCCTTCGGGGATTTGATGATCCATTACTTCATCTGTGAAGCATAGTGGGTGTGCGGCGCCTCTGTACTGGGCGATGTCACGACGGAGATCAAAAGAGCTTTGTCCATTTTGTTCGGCCCGACCGGACTTACTGTGTCCGGCGCGACGGTTGTCGTCACGTACCGTGGGGCGCCCACGCGATCCATAGATCGATCTTGATTGTCTTGCCTTACCCTCCAATATATCTCGCAAGTCCGAAGCGTTCCCCTGCGGCCTTGTGCTTTTCGAGCGATGCAGCCGTACGGGTCTAGTGAAGGGCCTAGAGGCCTCTCTGTCACGACCACGGGGTGGTCGGTCAGCCGTATTGTCTCCTGGTGATGCGGGTTCATACGCCTCCTCCTCTAATCGGGAGAGCAGCTTGCGTTTAGGGTAGCTTTTGGAGGGGCGCTCGAGCTCATGCTCTTCGGCCGCGAGGACTTCAGTCCATCTGCCGGCTAGCAGATCTTGATCAGCTCTAAGCTATTGCTGTTTTTTCTTGAGGCTGTTCGCCGTGGCCATAAGCCTGCGTTTAAAACGCTCTTGTTCGACGGGATCCTCAGGCACGACAAATTCATCATCGTCGAGGCTTGCCTCGTCTCTGGAGGGAGGCATATAATCCTCTACCTCTTCTTCTGCCGCTCTCTCATGAGGGCTGGCGTCTCCGTCCTCCTGCGCTGAATCTTGCTGGAGTGGGTTGTCTTCGGCGCTGTCCGGTGTATTATTATCTCCGGTGCCGAAATCTTCATTCTTGCTGTGGCGGGATTTAGAGTGGCGCCGCTGACACCGGCGCTTGGGCTGTTTCTTGGAGGGGTCATCCTCCTCTGTTCCTTCGCCATTCCCATCCTTTGGGATATCCACCATGTATATGTCATATGATGAGGTGGCTTTCCAGTGCCCGGTCGGCGCTAGTTCTTGGTCGTCTCCGGCATCGTCGTCCATATCGTCGATGTCTTCGGAGTCATAGTCTAGCATGTCGGTTAGATCGTCGACATCGGCTACCAAGTGGGTGGTGGGTGGGCTTTGAATTTCTTCGTCGTCCGCATCCCAATCGTCCTGACCGCAGTCCGGCCAAGGCTCTCCTGATAACGAGAGATACTTTAGCGAACTCAAGATGTCGCCGAAAGGTGAGTGTTGAAAGATGTCCGCTGCGGTGAACTCCATGATCGGCGCCCAATCGGATTCGATCGGAGGGGGCGCGGGGGGTTCAGAGTCCGGCGAGGAGTCCGGCACCTCAGTGTCACGAGCTTTATGAGGGACGAGGTCAGTGTTCGGCTCTATCACCATAGAGGTTGTAGCCCCCGAGGCGATGTCTAGCCATCTGTCCTCGATCTGCACAGCCGGCTCCGAATTGAAGATCGGAGCGGGTTCTCGTGCGGCCTCCAGGGTACTGTCCGGCTGCAGAGCTAGATCATGCTTGCCGTGACAGTGCGGCACGCTCGGCTATGGCTCGAATCCGTCGAGGATCAAGTCCCCGCGGATGTCCGCTGTGAAGTTTAAACTTCCAAATCTGACCTGATGGCCAGGGGCGTAGCCTTCGATCTGCTCCAGATGGCCAAGTGAATTGGCCCGCAGTGCAAAGCCGCCGAATACGAAGATCTGTTCGGGGAGAAAGGCCTCACCCTGGACCGCATCGTTGATGATGGTCGAAGTAGCCATCGAGCCTATCGGTGACGACACAGAGGAACTCTCAATGAAAGCACCAATGTCGGTGTCAAAACCGACGGATCTCGGGTAGGGGGTCCCGAACTGTGCGTCTAGGCGGATGGTAACAGGAGACAAGGGACATGATGTTTTACCCAGGTTCGGGCCCTCTTGATGGAGGTAAAACCCTACGTCCTGCTTGATTAATATTGATGATGTGTGTTACAAGAGTGGATCTACCACGAGATCAAGGAGGCTAAACCCTAGAAGCTAGCCTATGGTATGATTGTTGTTCGTCCTATGGACTAAAGCCATCTGGTTTATATAGACACCGGAGAGGGCTAGGGTTACACAGAGTCGGTTACAATGGTAGGAAATCTACATATCCGTATCGCCAAGCTTGCCTTCCACGCCAAGGAAAGTCCCATCCGGACATGGGACGAAGTCTTCAATCTTGTATCTTCATAGTCTGGGAGTCCGGCCGATGATGATAGTTCGGCTATCCAGACACCCCCTAGTCCGGAACTCCCTCAACGACACTTGGGAGGAGCGGGTGTGTTCGGTAAGTGGGAGGAAAGGATCCCGCCTCCACTATTCCGGGTCGTGCGGTGAGCTTCATGTTGCCGCTTCTTCAAAATAAAGTTGGGATCCAAATAAGCTAAAGGATGAGAAAACCTTACTTTCCGACTTGCTTGTCGAGTTTTCTATTTTGGCAGAGGTTCTGAGCCGGAGGAAAGAACAATTACCTCTTCATCATCTGCACGGCTGGCCTCCGCGTCATCCTGATAATGGTAATTGTCAATGAGATGTACAAAAGATGAGCCAAGAGAGTCAAGTTCTACCTCTGACTCATCATCATCATCGTCATCCAAGTTAAATAACTCGGAGGGGTTGTTCTTCTTCTTGGCAGGCTTTTTAGGAGCCTTGTTCTTGGTCCGGGTCTTCTTGGCCGGCTTGTCCTGCAGCTTCTTCTTTCAAAAAGAAGAGTTGACCTGTGGAAGTGAGACGATTATAAGAGGACAGTTTAAATGAAAGTATAATTCAACTGCAAATTGTGTGCAGAGCTTACAACTGGCGGCTTGTTGAGAGTGTAGAAGGGATTCAACCTGCCTTTGCTGCAATCTGCCAAGCTCTTGTTCAATAGAGTCTTGGTCATATTATTGATATCTTCATTAGTCAATTGAATCTGGCAGTGGCTTGTGGATCTTTTAAATCGCCGATGTACTCGTACATTAAGCTGGGCGACAGCTTAAGGGCAGAACTCTGCACATGACCCAGCATCGAACAAGGTCGATGGTGGTTAAGCCGTTAGCCATGAAGGCTCTAATATTTTTTAAAATGGTCGCATATTTGGCCCGTTCCTTTGTGCTGATGCGGTCTGGGAGTGGGTGTTGGTTGCTAAGTCGGTGTTCACGGTAACCCTGCAGGGGATTTTCACCCTCTGGAGATGTGTCTTGGCAGTAAAACCAAGTCTAGTTCTAGTCCTTAGGATGACTGGGCAGCTTGGCGGCTGGGAAGGTGGCCTCTTTTCGCCTCTGAATTGAAATTCCACCTAACTCTAGACTAGGTGTGAATTCAGTCTGCCGGTTCAAGTAATAGAATTCCCTCAACAGTTCGACAGTGGGCTCTTGTTGAAGATAAACCTCACAAAAAACTTGGAAGTTGCAAATGTTGGAAACAGAATTGGGCCCAATATCTTGAGGATGGAGTTGAAAAAAGTGTAGCACGTCGCAAAAGAATTTTGAACCAGGCGGGGTGAACCCCCGGATCATATGACCAGTAAAAACAATTACTTCGCCCTCCTTGGGTTCAGGAGGGTTTTTAGTGCCTGGGACCCTCCAGTGGATGACATCTTTTTTTTGGCTAAGACGCCTGTCTGCACAAAATCATTTAAATCCTCTTCGTGACCCGGGAAGCTACCCAGTTGCATGAAGTGATAGTCTTGGTCATTGGTGAGGATGAAGGTTCTGAAAAGAAAAGTATTGCCGGTTTAAGACTATGTTGTTAAGCCGGCCATTGATTCAAAGGTAAGAATTATAAATAGGCAATATGTTAAGATGGAGGATAGCATTGAGTTATGCAGATATATCTATTGGCGGCTTAAAAGGGAACTAATGGTACATGTTGGGTTATGTTTTTATCGGTTAAGCTGCCCAAATAGCTGTTAGTTTTCAGATCTACAAGTTAAGGATTGCTAAGTGTTGGACAAACAATTTTCAGATTGGTATTATAATTTTGGATCCGCATTAGTTCAGATAATGAAGGAAAATTCTAAACCTAAGGTGGCGGCACCAGAAAAGTTCATGTTCTCAGATGAGATCTTCTATGGAGGGGAGGTATTTAGATAATAAAAACGAGTACTACATTGCTACCGCACAAGTTTGGTACCATGGTCAAACCAAAAACTACTCGATCTAGAGGAGAAAACGAGGAATGGTGAAGAACACTAACGAACAAGTGAAAACCTTAACTGCAGATCTATTCTGGGGAAAAGTCAAACTTACTAAACGATGACGCACAAAGGAGGTGCGCCGCGAAGCTCAGGTATGTTCAGGGTGATGTAGCGGCCGGAGTTGGTGAAGTGGAAGAAGGTCGACGGCGGCGGCAGAGCTCGGGCGCGTGTGGCATTGCGAGGAAGAGGAAGAAGATGAGGAGGTAAGGGGGGGGGATGAAAAGGACCCTTGCCCCTATTTATAAGGCAGTGGATAGATGGCATGTGCGGGAATCGAGGAGGCCGAAAAATGGTTATGTGACATTACAAATGCCTCGATTTTTGGGGTGATTCATTAAAGGTGAAGATATACTGAGATGTTTTGGGCCTCGTGCGATATTAATGCGAGATGATGTCATGACGGGTTAGTACAATTCTATTAGCTGACGTCATGGTGGGTTATAAGATTCCATAAAGATTGATGATGGAGGATTTTTAAAAGTCAAGTACTAAAGATTTATATGAACAAGTTCAAATCAACGTGGGGCCTAATGTTGGGATATAACTATTAGGTATGACCCGCTCAGGAGGGGCCGGGTCATACCGTTGGTGACTCATGGATGAAGATGGCAGGTTATGAAGCAAGCCTATTGAAGGCGCAGACCCAGAGGTGACTTAAGGCCCAAGAGGATAAACCGCCATATGTGTAACTTGTATTGTAAGGCTAGATTAGTTTGTCACCGAGCCGGACATGATGTGTATGAGCCGTCCGGGACTCTGTAAGCCACTGGGCATCAACCTGTGTATATAAAGGGGTGACCGTCAGCGGATTAACTCAGGAAACAACAAGCCGAGAACTATGTAAAGCGTATTCGCTCCCTGGTAATAGAAAACCAAGCAATACAACCTAAAGTAGGAGTAGGATTTTACCTCATTGAGAGGGGCCGAACCTGGGTAAAAACTCTCTGTGTCCTTTGTCCTGTTTAACCCCTTCAAGCTAACCTAGCAGTGATGGCTCCACACCTTAGTCCTCTTGCTAGGGCATCTGCCGTGTTAAGTCCATGACATATAGGATGCATTTATGGAGCCCGACTGTAGATGGTCCTATGGCATATGACCAACTCCAACAACTTCTCGATCTCTACATTAATTGTCGTTTATGAAAAGTTTAGGCAAAAAAACTCATCAATAGTTCGCATAAACTGACCATAACTTTAGGGGATCTTGTAAAGATGGACTTTACAGGAAAATTATCTTTCCGGATCATTTTGGTAGGCTAAAATTTTAGCACCTACCACCATGTGTGCCACACCCATGCCGCCGCGCCGGTCCTTGTCGCCGCCCTGCTGTTGGCCCATCGCCTGCCCACAGCCATCACCGGATACTAATGACCCACAAGTATAGGGGTAACAGTCTTCGGGGGTAGTATTGCACAAAAAAGATATTGCTTCGACATAAGAGGAGCCAAAAAATATTTATAAGCCTTAGCAGTTGAGTTGTCAATTCAATCACACCTGAGAAGTCACTTCCTTGCAGCAATATATTAGTAGCATAATAATATGATAGCGGTGAAAACAATAGTAGCAATAGTAACAGTAACAATAGTTGTTTTCTAGCAAGTGTAGCAACAACAATAGTAACTTGACCAAAGACAATATTATACAAGCATATGCATGGAGTAGCAATGGATATTTGGATGAAATTCATTATGTAACAATGACAACCTAGAGCGATACACAATAGCTCTAATTAATCAATCATATGTAGGCATGTATTTAGTATATAGTCTTATGTGCTTTCGGTAAGAACTTGACATCTTTTGTCCTACCCCCGCGTGGCAGCGGGGTCTTAATGAAAACTAAGTGTAATTAAGTCCCTCCTTTAATAGAGAACCGAAATAAAGCATTAAAAATAGTGAATACATGAAATCCTCAAATTATAGCCATCTTAACGGAGTATCCCATTTTTTGTCACTTTGGGGTCTACGGATCGGAACAATAATAGGTGCTAATAACTTGTAGGTAGGATCAAGAACTCAAATATATTTAAGAAAACATGATAGGTTCAGATATGAAATCATGGCACCCAGACCCTAGTGACAAGCATTAAGCATAGCAAAGTCATAACAACATTAATCTCAGAACATAGTGGATACTAGGGATCAAGCCCTAACAAGTTGACTCAATTACATGACAAATCTCATCCATCTCCATCTACCTCTATTATGCCTACAATGAAATTACTCACTCCCAGTGGTTAGCATCATAAGGTTGTTGATGAACAAGGCTTGTTGATGATGACAATGAATTCCCCTCCTCGAAGCACCGAACGGACTCTAGATCAGGCTTCCCAACAAAGAACAAGAGGCGGCGGCGGCATCGTATCGTAAAATGTGATGGAACTTTCTCCCTGATTTTTTTCTTGGGAAGAACATACTCATGGACTTGGGTTTAAGTCAAATGGAGGCTTGTCAGGCCCACAAGCTCACATAGAGCACCACAGGGGGCGTCATTTGAGCTTGTGGCTCCTTGGTGGTCCCCCTCCGGTAGTTCTTTGCGCCTGTATTTTTTATATATTCCATAAAAATTCTCCTTAAAGTTTCATCCAATTTCGAGGACCTTTTATTTATGGACAAAAATAACACCAAAGTAGTTCTTCTGAAAACAACATCAGTCAGGGTTAGTTTCATTCAAATCATGCAAATTAGAGTCCAAAAACAAGAGCACAAGTGTTTGGAGAAATAGATGCGTTGGAGACATATCAACTCCTCCAAGCTTAACTCATTGTTTGTCCTCAAGCAATTCAGTTGACAAACTGAAAGTGACAAAGAAAAACTTTTACAAACTCATTTGATTTTGTTGTTGTATATAAGCTTAACTAGTAATCAAGTTTTTAGCAAAGATCATGAACTAACCACATATATGGTAACATTTAGAATACATATTTATTCATGTCTCGAATACTATATGTCGAATACAAATTTGTCAAAATAACCATGATACAAATATGATAGAATGGTATCTCGCTAGCCTTTCTAAGACCATAAAACATAAATGTAGAGCACCTATGAAGTTCAAGCAGCGCTAAACATTGTAATTCAGGGTAGAAGACATAAAACATAAATGTAGACCATTAAGGGTAGAAGCCTCTCACGATTGGTGCTCCAATGAGAAGGTGATTACTCAATAATAAAAGTAAACAGATAGGCCCTTCACACAGGGAAGAAGAGATTTGCTTTATGTACGAGGGCTCATTGTTTTGAAATAGTGATAAATTACATTTTGAGTGGTGTACTTTTAAACCATAGTTTACGACAAAGTTTCCAATATCTTCCATGCTAAACATGTTAATGATGGTTCCCATGCAAATAGTTTTACTCTCCCTCCACCATACTAACACAAACCAAGGCTAGCCAAATCCATGGGTGCCCGTCAACAATCAACTGTCTAGTGGGAGCATTTTTTATAAAATAAATCATGTCTAGCATCCATGTTACCAACCTCCCTCAAGATTTACGAGTGACTGAACTCTTGTCATGAGTTAAACCCACTTAGCATGGAAGATATTGCCCACCCAACCGCTCCATGAGGTTTGGAGCACATATAACAAATGTTTATTTGAAGGTTTAGAGATGGTACATGCAAATTTACTTAGCACGGCATGGTAATGTCGTATATAGGTAGGTATGGTGGACTCTTATGGCATAAGTTTGTTTCATGATTCTGGATGCACAAACAATATTTCCGCTTAGTACAAGCGAAGCTAGCCAATAGACTAGGAAGCGACCAACTAGAGAGCGACAATGATCATAATCATGTATTTTAAATAATTAACATTAAACATGAGCATGAGGAGGATATAAACACTCTGAACATAAATATCATAGAGGCAATATTAGGTTTGAATCAGTTACATCCGTGAACATGTGCCAAGTCAAGCCACTTGAATTCTTTAGAGGAGGATACCATCCTAACACAGTACATCATAATTATTTTAATGCATGTTGACACACAATATAACATATTATACACCCCTAGATAATTAAGCATGACATGAGCAACTATAATCTCTAAATATCATAATACACATGTTTTACACATAATAGGCTGAATCGGGACTACTGAGTCAAACATATTTACAAAAACAAACAAAAACAAGTAGAGTTCATAGCAGCTTTTCTTCACCGTGATCACTTCATCAAATCATCATCGTTATTGCCTTTCACGTGCACGACCGAACGATGTGAGAAAATATAATAGTGCAAGTGTGTCATGGACTAAGTCAAAATCTGCAAACTCATTATACACAGGAGAAGACAAGGAAATATTTGATCTTTTATTAGATCAACGATAAGGCACATAAGAGCCAATTGGAAATATTTATGAATTCTTCTCCTTACAACAACTCAAGAAAAAAAGTCTAGAGAAACATACTAAAATATTTTGTAGTTTTTTGTTTTTCTGATGAAAGTGAACAAAACAAGAATAGAAAAAAATCGAGAAAAACTATTTACAGCAAATAACTCCCAACAAATGATAGGACAAAAAACAAGAAAACTTCTTGGGTTTTCGTTCTAATACTACAAACTAGCTAAAGGAAAAAAGAATGGTCGAAAAGAAGTGAAAAATATTTTTGGATTTTAAAAGTTTTTCAAACAAATAAACAAACATGGATATACAAAGAAAAGATGAACACCGATAAATGTAATGAATATGTGATAACATGAATGAAATGTCAGTGAGAATATGTACTGCCCAAGCTTAGGCTTTTGGCCTTACTTGGTCAACACCACTCGAAGAATCCCTCTCATCCAAGTAGTACTAGGCCGGTGGTCGAAACCAGTCATAGGGTGGACCTCCTCTGTGCTACTTCTTGAGCTTGCGTTGGTTTTTCCCTTGAAGAGGAAAGGGTGATGCAGCAAAGTAGAGATAAGTATTTCCCCCAGTTAGAGAAACAAGGTATCAATCTAGTAGGAGGAATAAGCAAGTCTCCAATCTATGCACCTACACAAACAATCAAACACTTGCACCCAACGTGATAAAGGGGTTGTCAATCCCTTCACGGTCAATTGCAATGGTGAGATCTGATAGAGATAGATATAAAAGATTACTAAAATGTAAAATAAAATAAAAACAAATAAATTACAGCAAGGTATTTTTGGGGTTTTTGGTTTATAGATCTGAAAATATATGATAGAAAATAGACCCGAGGGCCATAGGTTTCACTAGAGGCTTCTCTCTTGAAATCAAATAATATGGTGGGTGAACAAATTAATGTTGAGCAATTGATAGAAAAGAGAAAAGTTATGATGATACCCAAGGAAATGATTAGGCATCACGTCCGTGTCAAGTAGACCGACTCCTGCCTACATCTACTACTATTACTCCACACATCGACCGACTCCTGCCTGCATCTAGAGTATTAAGTTCAAGAGAACAGAGTAACACATTAAGTAAGATGACATGATGTAGAGGGATAAACTCAAGCAATGTGATGAAAGATCCATCTTTTTGTCCTTGATGGCAACAATACAATACGTGTCTTGCTACCCCTACTTTGTCACTCGGTGAGATCACGCAAGATCGAACCCAAAACTAAGCACATCTCCCATTGCAAGAAAAACCAATCTAGTTGGCCAAACTAAAACGATAATTCGAAGAGAAATACAAAGATATCAAACCATGCATATAAGAATTCAGAAAAGATTCAAATAATATTCATAGATAATCTGATCATAAATCCGCAATTCATTGGATCTCGACGAACACAGCGGAAAAGAAGATTACATCAGATAGAACTCAAAGAACATCAAGGAGAACTTTGTATTGAAGCTCAAAGAGAGATAAGAAGCCATCTAGCTACTAGCTATGGACCCGTAGGTCTGTGGTAAACTACTCACACATCATCGGAGGGGCAATAGGGTTGATGTAGATGCCCTCCGTGATCGAATCCCCCTCTGGCAGATCGCCGGGAAAGGCCCCAAGATGGGATCTCACGGGAAGAGAGGGTTGCGGTGGTGGAAAGTATTTTCGTGGATGCCTCTGACGGTTTGGAAATATTTGGGAATATATAGCCCAAGGATTAGGGTTAGGAGACCTCCGAGGGAGGCCACAAGCCCAGGGGGCGCCCCCTGGGCTTGTCATCGCCTCGCGGGTCTTCTGACTTCATCTCCAAGTCTCGTAGGTGTCTTCTAATCCAAGAAAAATCATCGTGAAAGTTTTATTCTGCCTGGACTCCGTTTGATATTCCTTTTCTGTAAAACTCAAAAACAAGGTAAAAACAGAAACTGGCACTGGGTCTAGGTTAATAGATTAGTCCCATAAATAATATAAAATAGCATATTAATGCATATAAAACATCCAAAACAGATAATATAATAGCATGGAACAATAAAAATTATAGATACATTGGAGACGTATCAAGCATCCCCAAGCTTAATTCCCGCTCGTCCTCGAGTAAGTAAATGATAAAAACAGAATTTTTGATGTGGAATGCTAGCTAACATATTTATCCATGTAATTTTCTTTATTGTGGCATGAATATTTAGACCCATAAGATTCAAAACAAAAGTTTAATATTGACATAAAAACAATAACTCTACAAGCATACTAACAAAGCAATCATGTCTTCTCAAAATAGCATGGCCAAAGAAAGTTATCCCCACAAAATCATATAGTCTGGCTATGCTCCATCTTCATCACACAAAGTATTAAATCATGCAGAACCCTGATGACAAGCCAAGAAATTGTTTCATACTTTTGATGTTCTCAAACTTTTTCAACTTTCATGCAATACATGAGCATGAGCCATGGATATAACACTATAGGTGGAATAGAATATGGTGGTTGTGGAGAAGACAAAAAAGAAGAAGATGGTCTCACATCAGCTAGGCGTATCAACAGGCTATGGAGATGACCATCAATAGATATCAATGTGAGTGAGTATGGATTGCCATACAATGGATGCACTAGAGATATAAGTGTATGAAAGCTCAAAAGAAACTAAGTGGGTGTGCATCCAACTCGCTTGCTCACGAAGACCTAGGACACTTTGAGGAAGACCATCATTGGAATATACAAGCCAAGTTCTATAATGAAAAATTCCCACTAGTATATGAAAGTGATAAAATAGGAGACTCTCTATCGTGAAGATCATGGTGCTACTTTGACGCACAAGTGTGGAAAAAGGATGGTAACATTGTCCCCTCTCTCTTTTCTCTCATTTTTTTTATTTTTGGCTCTTTGGCCTCTTCTTATTTTTTACTTTTTGTGGGCTTCTTTGGCCTCTTTTATTTTTGTAAAGTCTGGAGACTCATCCAAACTTGTGAGGGAATCATAGCTTCCATCATCCGTCCCTCACATGGGACAATGCTCTAATAATGATGATCATCACACTTTTATTTACTTACAACTCAAAAATCACAACTCGAAACTTAGAACAAAACGGAACGGTGGAAGTTGCATGGCAATATGTCTCGGAATGGCTATGGAAATGCCACAATAGGTAGGTATGGTGGCTGTTTTGAGGAAGGGTATATGGTGGGTGTTGCGCACCGGTGAAAGTTGCGCGGTACTAGAGAGGCTAGCAATGGTGGAAGGGTGAGAGTGCGTATTATCCATGGACTCAACATTAGTTATAAAGAACTCACATACTTATTGCAAAGTTCTACTATCGAAACAAAGTCCTTCATGCATGTTCCTAGAGGGATAGATTGGTAGGAAAAGACCATCGCTAGTCGCCGACCGCCACTCATAAGGAAGACAACAAATAAATAAATCATGCTCCGGCTTCATCACATAACGGCTCACCATACATGCATGCTACAGGAATCACAAACTTTAACACAAGTATTTCTACCAATCCACAATTACTGACTAGCATGTCTCTAATATCACCATCTTTATATCTCAAAACAATATGCAAGGAATCAAACTTCTCATAGTATTCGATGCACTTAATATGAAAGTTTTCATTATATCCCTCTTTGATGCCCATTGTATTAGGACTAAATTCATAACCTAAGCAAATTTCATGTTGTTTAAAACTCTCAAAATAATATAAGTGAATCAAGATAGTTCAACAATTTCTATAAAATAAAACCACCGCTATGCTCTAAAAAGATATAAGTGAAGCACTAGAGCATATTGCCTAGCTCAAAAGATATAAGTGAAGCACATAGAGTATTCTAATAAATTCACGATTAATGCGTGTCCCCCTCAAAAGGTGTGTACAGTAGGGATGATTGTGGAAAACTAAAAATCAAAGACTCATAGCATATAAGACGCTCCAAGCAAAACACATATCATGTGTTGAAATAAAAAATATAGCCTCAAGTAAATTTACCGATAGGCGAAGACGAAAGAGGGGATGCCTTCCGGGGCATACACAAGCTTAGGCTCTTGTTGTCCTTGAATATTACCTTGGGGTGCCTTGGACATCCCCAATCTTAGGCTCTTGCCACTCCTTATTCCATAGTCCATCAAATCTTTACCAAAAACTTGAAAACTTCACAACACAAAACTCAACCGAAAACTCATGAGATTCGTTAGTATAAGAAAATAAAATCACCACTTTTGGTACTGTTGTAAACTCATTTTTTATTTATATTGGTGTAATTATAAATATACTAAACCTAGCCAGGATTCCTTTTTCTTGTTTTCTTCACTTTTTTTTCGCAGTAAAAGTCGGACCAATGAGGTGCTGCCACGATAATTACTAGGGTACCTGGGAGGGTAAGCTTTGGGGTGGATTTAGCAATTCTGCATCATAAACAGGACACCCCTTTTGTTGGGCATGTGCTACATGGCATCTGTATCCGATTTGACTACATCATTTATTTTTGTTTGTTCCTGTTTGGATGGATCTACGGTTGCTTCCGGTGCAGTTGCTTGGTGTTATGTACGTGTCGATCTACATCAGGTGTGTTGTACTGCTTGAGATATTTCCACGTCATCTATTATTGCACCTTTTGTTTGTGGGTTGGCACGTGTGTGCATCAAGTTGGTACTACTTTAGCCGTGTGTTCTAGACGCTCCAGAAAACTCTGCTCCAATGCCGTGCATAACTCGGCCACCTATTCGCCGTCGTATTAGACTATAAAATGGCTGTTCTTCGCACATAGCATCTTGCCCAGCGCAGGAGCACCCGGCTGCCTCCACCCAGAAGAAGAAGCCCACAACACTATCCTCCCGATTAGTCACGATTGCCGCTCCCGACGCCCGCCACGGTCACGGTGGTGTCGATGGTGAGGATGCCACCACCACCCAACACAATGACGATGGTGTCGACCGCGAGTATGCCACCACCACCACCTGCCACGGCCACGGTGTCGACGACGACGACAATGCTGTAGTGTTCGGCTTCGCAGCATTGGCGTGCCTGTTGGAGAAGCGGAAGGAGTACATAAAGATTTGGTGGTGCCGGGTTTGTGTGGCTGGACTGATGGGTGCGGGAGTCGAGCGTGCCGGAGGAGCTGCCGGCCATCAAGATCTTCTCGGATACCTCCGGTTTTCCCCTACACGTCAACCATCGTCTCCGAGACCTTCCGCCTCGGTCTCCAGGTGTACGCTGGTTCGCGCCCGGTGACGACGACACGGTCTTCCTCCCGGTCAACCTCCTCATCGTCCCCTACTACAACGTGCATGGTGGAGCTGGGCGTTGCCGACACTCCGGGTCCACCACTACGACATGCACGGTGACCTCCTGGGCCTCCTTGCCGCCCATCAGGTGGCACTGCTGGTGTTGCTGCACCACCTCGACATAGTGCGGCCGCTGATCCCCAACGTGCGTTCGCGCCCGGCGTCTCCGCGGAGTCTGTTCGACGGGGGTGATGCAGCAGCGATATGCTACATCGCGGTGAACCAGGGGACGGTGTCAATGGCGTAGGGGTTCGTGGTGACGGTGGCGAGAGCGTTGTGCTGGCGCGGGAGATGAAGATGCCGGCGCGGACGTTCATGAACTGGTACCGGCGCATGGACTACAAGGCGCGCGCGTTCAACACGAAGCCCGCTCTCTACTACCTGGCGTCATTGTGCTCGAGAAGCCTGACCCCGAGTTATGGGACCTCGTAGTGCTCCCTCTGCCTATTTTATGTGTCAGAAGGCTGCTGGACGAGTGATGATCCATTCATAGTGCTATGCTTCAATACTTTATACAGTTCTATATTTGTAAGCAGCTTGAGTGTAGGATAAAAACAGCTCCTCCTCGGTTATTCAGAGTAAAGGCGTGTTGTATGTATACTGTCATTTGCAGGTCGTAGAATCATTGAAGGCGCTTACGACCCATCTGTTCTTGCTTCCAAGTTAGTGTGCATTTAAGCCATATTAACTGCTGCATTTTCCTCTGTATTATTCGATCAAATTCTGGTTGAGCTGCAGTGATGGTGATTACGTCGTGATCGTTGGTGGGCGAGAAGAGACACTGAATTAGGCAGATTCCTAGACGTGTATGTTCTATCAGGTAGCTTTTGTATAATTGTCTCCGATTTTGAGAAGTTTCAGACATTATTCTGCATCTTCTTTATTCCTGTCTAGCTTGCTGCACGTTTCTGAATGCAAATTCAACATTAACTTTTTCATGAATTTTATTACACATCATTCCTATACTGTATAATTGTTCCATGAATTTTTTTCCTATACTGTAATAGACTTTTCATCAGGTCTGAAACCTACAATGACATACTCCATATCACACATCATTCCTGTACTGTATGTATGAGAATTTTGACCTAGCTAAAGAAGATTTAGACTCTTGATATGTGAGTGCATCATGAATAAATTCATGCCATTTGCTACTTGCTGCAGCTATATGCCTTGATCATCTCTTACAAATTATGTGCAACCCTATATGTGTTTCTTTACATTTACTTTTTTTCCTATTTTTGATAGACAACTTCTTCAGTCTAAGTCAAATGGTGGGTGACTGCATGACTATAAGAGCTCTAGTGATTGTTTTATCCTTCTGATTGTGTCAATTCAGAGGCCTATGCAAGGAGTCAATTTTGATGTTCTGAGGTACTGTGTCTACCGAAAAACGTCAAATTGGCATATGAAGATGTCCGGAGCAAACAATATCTGATGCTGTTAGCAGCATGGGGAGCTCAAACCATATCTGATGGTGTTAGCAGCATGGGGAGCTCAAACAATAGATAGCCAGATGATAGTATGTTTAAGACCTACCTTGCGAGAGTGAAATCCAACATTCCATCTAGAAGGCTGTTTACCTGCCTTACAATAGCTTGCCAACTCGGTTAGAAATTACGAGTGTGAGGGGTGGATGTAGAATCTATATGTCCTGTGCGTGAAGGGGGTGTGGTGTTATGAAATGGTAGTATGTGAAGACATGTCTCGCAAGTGATGCTCCTTGAGAATCCAATGCACAAGAATGTAGCTGAGCAAAAGAAATAGCTTAACACATTCTGAACAAAAAATCTGATACGACTATTAAAGAAATTGCAGGTATTTCTTTGGGTTTGGTAGTTTAACCGCAACAAAGTAGATGCAGTGACCTGATGAGTAAATTCCTGATTTATGGTATAGAGCAGCACTGGTTCAGAGGCAATGCAGAGGCAAGTCAGAGCAGCACTGATTTCTGGTACAATGCATATATGAATGCAGATTGTTTGTTCAAGTTCATCTCATGTCTAATGGTGCAAGCACACTTCATTATTCCCCAAGCAAATTAAGTGTTCCTCAAGCAAATAAACAAACTAGATATTATGCTGGACTTGCTTTACCCCACCTTTTGCATATTCTGCTATATTGATGATCGTAGAACTTCATGTCCGCCAAAATTACATCATCTACCTCAATTGAATATCTTCAAGCAACCAAATTATTTTTCATGGTACAACCAAACATAATATGCATCGGTCCACTTGACCAGGGACTAAAACCAATATTTTCACACTGGAACAATGGACCAGGGACTAAAACCAATATTTTCACACTGGAACTCGGTGATATACTTCTCTTCACCAAGATGTTTAGCTTCAGAAAAAGGCCTGCTTCATTGATTTTTATATGTATATAACCCATATATACAATATGCATATATGTTTATCATATTAACATGTGTTCCCTTCATCCAAATTTAATGGACGAGATGGCCAAAACTCTAATACTTGTACTCACACGATTGGTCAAATTAGTCCGTCCAGCATTTTTCCCTCCAAATTTCATCACATGAAAAACCAATTAGTAATCTAAGCATACAAGCCCCTCATTCATTATGCAATACAATACATAAAAAATGGAATCCTGGGGCCTGCCTTTACTTGGCCCCACTCGGTCATATACCCTTGGGGGCAGAAGAATATGGTCTTGCGCTTCCTTTTTAACTGAAAATTGTCATTCGGTTTTATGGTGGGCACACCACTGGTACCGAATGTTCTAAGATGTTTTGGTGATAGAAATTTCGGGGGTACAAACCGAGGTTGTATTACTATTGAACATACTTAGCAGTAGGTTATTATGATTTTTTACATTATACTTTCTAAGTCATGTTACTTTGTTTCATATATGCATTTGCTAAGAATTTTATTTCCATTCACAGTTGTCCGTTGTCAGCAACTGTAACATAAAAGTGAATGCTTCACCTTCTTGAACAGATTCTCAATGGCAGGATAAGGTACATAGTACCTGAGAAAGCTTGTTGTTCTTATTTCTAAATACATCTCTCTTCATTTGATGGATTGCTTATGCCTAATTTTATTGATGTTCCCTCCTTCAGCATGACTGGTGTACTAAGATGAAATGCCGAATATTTGTCTAATTATATTCATGGGGTTACTAGGACAAATTAAGGTCCCTTCCTCCTACCATTTTGAGAAATAAGAGGAGGCTCTCAACTTCAAGTTGCAAGTGGTTTTTAATTTGTTAAAGCTTTTTTCTGGCCGCCACATAGTGAGGTAGAAAAACAAGTACGTTCAAGCATTGTTGGTTTAATATCAAACAATGGCTCATATTGTTCTGACCTGTGGATGTATAAATATTGCTTTGTTTCAGTGGAGACACGGGAAGGAATACTTTTAAGCTGATCATGGGTTGTTTAACAAAGTTTCCATGAACATTGTTTCCTGGGTATATGCTACCATTGATTCCCCATCATCATTTCATCGCATCATGCTCCCTTGACTCCAAGTGATATGGTTGTTTCTATATTAAGAGCTGCTTAATTGTGCTGTTTATGGTAAGAATTTATATCACTGCATGCACAAGATACAACCGGCTAATTAAAGCCTGAAGGTAGCAAAGTGTTCTTTTGAATAATATACACAATTAATCTTTGGAGCGCCTTTTGTGATCTGAAATAGTTTTATTCTTGCTAATTTTTTTTTCTCTATTTTTTTCCATGAAATTCACATTAATTCTTTTTTGATGATCAAAATAGTTGATATTTTTACTGTCTCAATGTTTCTACTTTGCAGCAGATGTAAGTTTTAGTTATGTTTTTTTTGTTATGAAATGTGTAAGTTTGTTAAATCTTAGCTACCGAAAGCACTTTCTGAAGTTCCTTACTTTTGGCAATGTTGTGTATTTGTTTCAACTTGGTGGAAGGACCCTTGCTATGTACAAAATAAACTAAAAGTTTACATAAAAATAGATGTGTGTTTATAAATTGTCGTGAACAGAACAATTTGCTTAAAAGCCTCAAGTTATACAACAAATTTCATCATAACGTATTGCACCTCTCTATAATTGATAGCGATTAACTATTTATTACTCTATTGCTTCGACCATAGTCTACATAGTAGCGACTGATCGACGGGCGCGGCATGCCATCATGCGGTCTAAGCTAGAATCTACTGTATTCCAGCTTCTCCATGGTTCGTACCCCCCGATACTACCCATAGATTCATCAAAATAAGCAAACAACACAAAGAAAACAGAATCTGTCAAACATAGAATAGTATTTAACAATCTGGAAACTTAGAATACTTCTGTAACTCCAAAATTTCTAAAAAATTAGGAAAATCTGGGAAATTTATATATCAATCTAGTTTTAAAAATTCAGATCAAACGCACGCTTATGTGATTTTTGAAAATTATTTTACTGGGCGCAAAAGTTTCTGTTTTTCAGCAAGATCAAATCAACTATCACCGTAGACCATCCCAAAGGTCTTACTTGGCTCAAACACTAATTAGAACACCAAAACATATCTAACCATAGGCTAGATGATAAATTTATTGAAAAACAGAACCAAAAACAAAAACAGGGAAATGAAATTGGGTTGCCTCCCAACAAGCGCTATTGTTTAACACCCTTAGCTAGGCATAATGCAATAGATCTAGGTATTGTCATCTTTGTCATTAAATCCATAAGTTGTCCTCATAATAGATTTATAAGGCAACTTAATTTTCTTTTTTGAAAGTGTTCCATGCCTTTCCTTAATGGAAATTGAAATCTAATGTTTTCTTCTTTCATATCAATAATTGCACCAATCGTTCTAAGGAAAGGTCTACCAAGAATAATAGGACATGTAGGATTGAAATCTATATCAAGAACAATGAAATTTATGGGCACATAATTCCTATTTGCAATAATAAGAATATCATTAATTCTTTCCAGAGGTTTCTTAATAGTGGAATCCGCGAGATGCAAATTTAAAGAACAATCATCAAATTCACGAAAACCTAGCACATCACATAAAGTTTTTGGAATCGTGGAAACGCTAGCACCCAAACCACACAAAGCATGATACTCGTAATCTTTAATTTTAATCTTAATAGTAGGTTCCCACTCATCATAAAGCTTTCTAGGGATAGAAACTTCTAGCTCATGTTTTTCATCAAAAGATTTCATCATAGCATCAATGATTGTTTAGTAAAAGCTTTATTTTGATTATAAGAATGAGGAGAATTCAACATGGATTGCAACAAGGAAATACAATCTATCAAAGAACAATTATCACAATTAAAATCCTTGAGATCCAAAAGAGTGGGTTCATCGCTACTTAAAGTTTTGACCTCTCCAATCCCACTTTTATCATTTTTTGCATCAAGATCTATAAAGTCTGAATCATTGGGACGCCTTTTAACTAAAGTTGACTCATCTCCAGTACCATATTTATCAAGATTTATATTAGAAAACAAAGATTCAATAGGAGTCACATCAATCACTTTAAGATCTTCATAATTATTCAAAGATTCTGGTTTAGTGGCCATCTTATTTACTAAAGTAGCTTGTTTATTGGAAATTTGTCCTACTAAATCTTCAAGGTGAGCAAACTAAGATTTCAAACCATAAAATTCTTTAGACATGTCATCATCCTCTTTATTAATATACTCCATCATAGTTTTTTGTTCTTTAAGCTCGTTTCTAAAGAAATCGTTATGCTCATATTGTAAAGTCATTAAACTTTTAGCATTACTTTCAATCTCTTCCAACTTCCTAAAATAAGGATCAAAGATTTTGGGTTGATCCATGCGGGAAAGCAAGCAATCTAGCACACATGCAACCAAAAAGCAAACAAAAAGATGAAGGGAAGAAGGGCGAGAAGAAAGGCAAATATTTTGTGTTTTTCTGAAAATTGTTCTAGATGTGGGGGAGAGGAAAACAAGAGGCAAATGGCAAATAATGTAATGCAAGATATGAGAGTTTATGATGGGTACTTGGTAGGCTTGATGTAGACCTCCCCGGCAACGGTGCCAGAAATTATTCCTGCTACTTCTTGAGCTTGTGTTGGTTTTTCCCTTGAAGAGGAAAGGGTGATGCAACAAAGTAGAGATAAGTATTTCCCTCGGTTAGAGAACCAAGGTACCAATCCAGTAGGAGGTACAAGCAAGTCTCCAATCTATGCACCTACACAAACAATCAAACACTTGCACCCAACACGATAAAGGGGTTGTCAATCCCTTCATGGTCAATTCCAATCGTGAGATCTGATAGAGATAGATATAAAATGTTACTAAAACGTAAAACAAATAAATTATAGAAAGGTATTTTTTGAGTTTTTTGGTTTGTAGATCTGAAAATATATGATGGAAAATAGACCTGGGGGGCATAGGTTTCACTAGAGGCTTCTCTCTTGAAAGAAAATAATATGGTGGGTGAACAAATTATTGTTGAGCAATTGATAGAAAAGCGCAAAGTTATGACGATATCCAAGGCAATGATTATGAATATAGGCATCACGTCCGTGTTAAGTAGACTGACTTCTGCCTGCATCTACTACTATACTCCACACATCGACCGACTCCTGCCTGCATCTAGAGTATTAAGTTCAAGAGAACAGAGTAACGCATTAAGTAAGATGACATGATGTAGAGGGATAAACTCAAGCAATATTATTCTTAAAGAACATTTGCTCATTCTTCTGAGGAACCAAAAGATCTATTGGAAGCAAAGGGGGGAAATTAAAGGGGTAAAGTTTGGGGATGAAAACACCAATTTTTTTCATACTAAGGCTTCTATCAACTACAGGCATAATCACATTGTTGTACTTCAAAATGATGACCAAGTTGACATATCTGATCATGCTGGGAAAGCTGCTATACTCTGGGAAACATATAAGAAAAGAATGGGTACATCTCACAAAACCTCCATGCCCTTTGACTTGGATTCCTTGTTTGGCCAAAGACAAGATCCCACACTATTTGATAACTTGGAATTGCCTTTCACCGAGGAAGAAGTTAATGATGTTGTAAAAGAACTACCAGTGGACAAATCCCCAGGCCCAGATGGCTTTAACAATGAATTCTTCAAATCTTGTTGGGACATTATTAGAGAAGATGTGCTCAAATTCATATCTGATTTTCATGCTGGGCAAATATCACTGGAAAGCTTGAACACCTCTTTCATAACCCTAATTCCTAAAGGAAGTTCTCCTTTGACAGCAAATGATTATAGGCCAATCTCCCTCCTTAACTGTTGCCTCAAACTAGTCACTAAATTGTTAGCAAACAGGTTGTAGAAAGTGATTCTAAAGTTGGTCCATATTAACCAATATGGCTTCCTCAAAGAGAGATCCATCCATGACTGCTTGGGTTGGGCCTATGAATATTTGCATTAGTGCCATAAGTCCAAGGAAGATATTATTATGCTGAAACTGGCCTTTGAAAAGGCTTTTGACACAATTGAACACCAGTCAATTTTGGATATTTTAAAAGCAAAAGGTTTTGGAGACAGGTGGATTAACTGGATCAAAATGTTGTTCACCTCTGTTTCATCTGCTATCCGGCTCAATGTTGTACCTGGTAAAAAGTTCTATTGTCTTAGAGGAGTTAGGCAGGGAGATCCTCTGTCACCTCTTCTATTTGTGATTGCTGCAGACCTTCTTCAATCAATCCTCAATAAGACCATGCAGCTGGGTTTACTTACTTCTCTCTTGCAAGTGGATTCATGCCCTGATTTTCCCATAGTCCAATATGCAGATGACACTTTGGTTCTCCTGCAAGCAGATGCCAAGCAACTTCACTAACTCAAAGCCCTTCTCAATACTTTTGCAGATGCTAGTGGTCTTAAAGTGAACTATAATAAATCAAGCCTCATCCGCATCAATGTGTCAGAAGAGAAAGTAGAGATTTTGACCAATACTTTTCAATGTAAAAGGGAAGCTCATTCAATATTTGGGAGCGCCTTTGGGTCTCCATAAACCTACTATTGAGCAATGCCTCCCTCTGGTCACAAGGCTACAGAAGAAACTTGTAGGTTTATCCTCCTTCATGACCATGGCTGGGAGATTGTTGCTGGTCAATTTTTTTCTCAACTCTCTGCTGATTTATCTCACGGGATGCCTTGATGTGCCTGTCACTATTAAAACTCAAGCTATCAAATTGTTGAGGCATTGCCTCTGGAGAGGCACTGAATTGGAGGATCACAGGCCTGCCATGGTGGCCTGGAGCACTGTTTGTAGACCAAAAGATCAAGGAGGTTTGGGGGTGATGGACATCTTTGTTCAAAACAAAGCTCTGTTACTTAAGAATCTGCACAAGTTTTATAACAGACACAACATTCCATGGGTTAACTTGATCTGGGAGTCTCATTACAGTACTGGTTTGTTGCCTGGCAGTAGTTGGATTGGATCTTTTTGGTGGAAGGCAAACCTTAAGCTCATTGATAACTTCAAATATTTGGCCAGATGTCACATTGGAGATGGAAAAAGTGCCCTCTTCTGGTCTGATCTAGGGCATTCAGCTTGTCTGCAAGACATGTCCCCCCACCTCTTCTCTTTTGTCAAGAATGGGAATTCTACTGTGCATTCCATCATTCACACTGAATTTCTGGAGGATCTGTTCCATTTACCCTTGACTGTGCAAGCTTTCCAAGAATTTGAAGCTATGGAAGACATTTGTATAGCTTTGAGGGGTACTGAATATCTGGACTGCACTGATACCTGGAGTTACATTTGGGGAAATGATCAATTCTCAGTTGCTAAGGCCTATAAAATGATTATGGGAGTTAAAATAGTGCCCCAGTAGTTCAATTGGATTTGGAATAGCTCCTGTCAGCCTAAGCACACGGTGTTCTTTTGGAGGCTTCTTCATGACAGGCTCAATAGTAGGAATCTTCTTCAAAGGAAAACTTTTCAGTTGGGCAACTATAACTGTGCTGTAAATAACTGCCAACAGAAGGAAACACTTCAACATCTTTTCTAGACCTGTCCTTTTGCTGCTCAGTGTTGGGACCTGATTTGTCCCTCAAGACAGGCCAATGTTTCAGTGCTTGAAGCTTTTGCTGATCTAAGACAAAAATTCCATGTGCCTTTCTTCATGGAAATCATCATCCTAGCTTCTTGGGCCATTTGGATTTCAAGGAGCAATCTCATATTTCAAGCCATTCAACCTAGCATTCATGGGTGGAAGGTCATCTTCTTGGAGGAGCTCCATTTACTAAGATTCAAAATTAAGAAAAGCCATGCCAGAGCTTTTTGTTTATGGCTGGACAGCCTTGTATTGTAATTTTAGTAGCTAGTGGTTTTTTCCTTTTCTTATGGCTTATCTCAAGCCTCTTTGTACCGCTAGACCTTTTTATTCTGAAATAATATAAAAATTGCAGTGGGGTTTTGCCCTAATATGTATAGTCAAAAAAGAAACTCAAGCAATATGATGAAAGCCCCATCTTTTTATCCTTGATGGCAACAATACAATACGTGTCCCGCTACCCCTACTATGTCAGTTAGTGAGATCACACAAGATTGAACCCAAAACTAAGCGTCTCTTCCATTGCAAGGAAAACCAATCTAGTTAGCCAAACCAAAACGATAATTCAAAGAGAAATACAAAGATATCAAATCATGCATATAAGAATTCAGAGAAGATTCAAATAATATTCATAGATAAACTGATCATAAATCCACAATTCATCGGATCTCGACAAACACACCGCAAAAGAAGATTACATCGGATAGAACTCCAAGAACATCAAGGAGAACTTTGTATTGAAGATAAAAGATAGAGAAGAAGCCATTTAGCTACTAGCTATGGACCCATAGGTCTGTGGTAAACTACTCACGCATCATCTGAGGGGCAATAGGGTTGATGTAGATGCCCTCTATGATCGAATCCCCCTCCGACAGATCGCCAGAAAAGGCCCCAAGAGGGGATGCCATCCAGGGCATCCCTAAGCTTAGATGCTTGGTTGTCCTTGAATATTACCTTAGGGTGCCTTGGTAATCCCCAAGCTTAGGCTCTTGCCACTACTTGTTGCATAGTCCATCAAATCTTTACCCAAAACTTGAAAACTTCAAACACAAAACTCAACAGAAAATCTTATGACCTCTGTTAGTACAAGAAAATAAATCATCACTTAGGTACTATTGTGAACTCTTTCGAAATTCATATTGGTGTTATATCTAATGTATTCCAACTTCTCCATGGTTCATACGCTCCGATACTACTCATAGATTCATCAAAATACGCAAACAACACATGAAAAAATAGAATCTGTTTAAAACAGAACAGTCTATAGAAATCAGGAAACTTCATATACTTCTGTAACTCCAAAAATTCTGAAAAATTAGGAAAACCTGGGAAATCTGTATATAAATCTTGTGTATTAAATTCAGATCAAAAGCATGCTTTTGTGAATTTTGAAAATTATTTTACTGGGTGCAAAAGTTTCTGTTTTTCAGCAAGATCAAATCAATAATGTTCCAAACTATCCCAAATGTCTTACTTGGCACAAACACTATATTAAAACATGAAAAAACATCTAACAAGAGGCTAGATGATAAATTTATTGGAAAACAGGAACAAAAAGGTAGAAACAAAATAAAATTGGGTTGCCTCCCAACTAGCGCTATTGTTTAACGCCCCTAGCTAGGCAGGATGATCTCAATGATGCTCATATAAAAGATCGGAATTGAAACACAAAGAGAGCATCATGAAGCATATGACTAGCACATATAAGTATAAACCACTTCCTATGCATAAGGATTTTGTGAGCAAACAATTTATGGGAACAAGAATCAACTATCATAGGAAGGTAAAACAAGCAAAACTTTAAGATTTTCAACATAATGAGAGGAAATTTGATATTATTGCAATTCCTACAAGCATATATTCCTCCCTAAAAATAATTTTCAGTAGTATCATGAATGAATTCAGCATATAACTATCACACAAAGCATTCTTTTCATGATGCACAAGCATAGAATTTTTATTACTCTCAACATAAGCAAATTTATTCTCCTTCATAGTAATGGGAGAAAACTCAACAAAATAACTATCATGAGATACTTGATTGACATAATGAATTTGAACATTAAAATCATGATGACAAGTTTCATGGTTATCATTATTATTTATAGCATACACGTCATCACAATAATCATCATAGAGAGCAACTTTTTTATCATAGTCAATTGAAACCTCTTCCATAATAGTGGATTCATTCCTAAATAAAGTCGTGACCTCTCCACATCCACTTTAATTAAAATTATGAAAATATTCAAATCAATATAATCATCATAAATAGGAGGCATGCTATCATCAATATAAATTTTCTCATCAAAACTTGGGGGCCTAAAAGTATCATCTTCAACAAGCATAGCATCACCAAGCTTGTAGCTTTGCATATCATTAGCATCATGGATATTCAAAGAATTCACACTAACAACATTGCAATCATGCTCATCATTCAAAGATTGTATGCCAAACATTTTATTGCATTCTTCTTCTAACACTCGAGCATAATTTTCCTTTCGATCATTTTCACAAAAGACATTAAAAAGATGAAGCATATGAGGCAACCTCAATTCCATTTTTCTTTGTAGTTTTATTTTATAGACTAAACTAGTGATAAAACAAGAAACTAAAAGATTCAATTGCAAGATCTAAAGATATACCTTCAAGCACTCACCTCCCCGGCAACGGCGCCAGAAAAGAGCTTGATGTCTACGACACCACCTTCTTCTTGTAGACTCGTGTTGGGCCTCCAAGCGTAGAGTTTTGTAGGACAGTAGCAAATTTCCCTCAAGTGAATGACATAAGGTTTATCATTCCGTGGGAGGCGTAGGATGAAGATGGTCTCTCTCAAACAACCCTGCAACCAAATAACAAAGAGTCTATTGTGTCCCCAACACACCCAATACAATGGTAAATTGTATAGGTGCACTAGTTCGGCAAAGAGATGGTGATACAAGTGTAATATGGATGGTAGAAATATATTTTTATAGTCTGAATAAATAAAAACAGCAATGTAACAAGTGATAAAAGTGAGTAAAAATGGTATTGGAATGCTTGGAAACAAGGCCTAGGGTTCATACTTTCACTAGTGCAAGTTCTCTCAACAATGATAACATAATTGGATCATATAACAATCCCTCAACATGCAATGAAGAATCACTCCAAAGTTCCTATCGCGGAGAACATAAGATCAAATTGCTTGTAGGGTACGAAACCACCTCAAAGTTATTCTTTCTATTTGATCTATTGGTCTATTCCTATAAGTGTCACAAACATCCCTAGAGTTTGTACTAAAATAACACCAGATGACATACAACAATCAAACCCTAATGTCACCTAGATACTCCAATGTCACCACAAGTATCTGTGGGTCAATTATGCGATATGCATCACACAATCTTAGATTCATAATATTCAATCGAACACAAAGAACTTCAAGAGTATCCCAAGATTTCTATCACAGAAAGGAATATGAAAACATGTACCAACCCCTATGCATAGATTACCCCAATGTCACCACAGGAATCCACAAGTTGATAACCAAAACATACATCAAGTGGATGAATAGAACATCCCATTGCCACCACGGATATCCCATCGCAAGACATACATCAAGTTCTCTCACATCGAAAAATTCCATCCGGCATAACAAAACCTCAAAGGAAAAGATTCAATTCATCACAAGGTAGAGAGGGAAGAACACCATAAGATCCAACTATACTAATAAAGCTCACGGTACATCAAGATTGTGCCAAATCAAGAACACAAGAGAGAGAGAGAGAGAGAGAGAGAGAGAGAGAGAGAGAGATCAAACACATAGCTACTAGTACATACCCTCAGCTCCGAGGGTGAACTACTCCCTCCTCGTCATGGAGACCGCCGGGATGATGAAGGTGGCCTCCGGTGATGATTCCCCCCTCCAGCAGGGTGCCGAAACAGGCTTAGATTGGTTTTTCGTGAACTCAGAGGCTTGCGACGGTGGAACTCCCGATCTAGGTTTCTTTCGGGGGCTTTCGTGATTTATAGGAATTTTTGGCGTCGGTTTCACGTCAGGGGGGTCCATGAGGCAGCGGCAAGAAAGGGGGCACGCCCTAGGGGGGGGGGCGCCCTCCACCCTTTCCGCTTCCTCAGGACTCTTCTGGCCCAACTCTTGTGCTTCGGGGGTCTCTTTTGGTCCATAATAAATCACCGTAAATTTTTAGCCCATTCCGAGAACTTTTATTTCTGCACAAAAACGACACCATGGTAGTTCTGCTGAAAACAGCGTCAGTCCGGGTTAGTTCTAATCAAATCATACCAAAACCATACAAACTTGTTGTAAACATGGCATTAATACTTCATAAATTATAGATACATTGGAGACATATCAGGGCAATAGGGTTGATGTAGATGCCCTCCGTGATCGAATCTCCCTCCGGCAGATCATTAGAAAAGGCCCCAAGATGGGATCCCACAGGAACAAACACTTGCGGCAGTGGAAAAGTATTTTCGTGGATGCCTCTGATGGTTTGGGAATATATAGGCCAAGGATTAGGGTTAGGAGACCTCCGAGGGGGCCACAAGCCCAGGGAAGGCCACCCTAGGGCATGCCCCTACGGCTTGTCATCGCCTCGCGGGTCTTCCGACTTCATCTCCAGGTCTCGTAGGTGTCTTCTGGTCCAAGAAAAATCATCACGAAAGATTTATTTCGTTTGGACTCCGTTTGATATTCCTTTTCTGTAAAACTCAAAAACAAGGAAAAAACAAAAACTGGCACTGGGCTCTAGGTTAATAGGTTAGTCCCAAAAATAATATAAAATAGCATATTAATGCATGTAAAACATCGAAAACAGATAACATGATAGCATGGAACAATCAAAAATTATAGATAAGTTGGAGATGTATCACTCTGTTGTCGCCAACTAGTTCCTGTAGGCGATGATGTCCGCTCGCAATATGATGATCTTCCCTGGAAAGGTCAAACCAAGAAGGGGTAGTCAAAGTGATAATGTCGTGGGTGACCTGGCTGAACACTAGGTTATACAGGTAAAATGGGGCACCATTGTTAATAAAATCATGATCCACCATGCACTTAGATAGAAGATTATCCTCATCAAGTCTGAGTACAAAATTAAGCGTCTAGCAAGGCGTGTAGCATAAATACCACCATAAAAAAATACCCTTGGACTTTTTTAAAGAAAGTTCGAGCTTTATTCATTAGAAATAATCATTACATCATTTTTGAGGATTGGTACAATTGCATTATGTGGTTCCTCAAACCAATCAGAAATGAATGAAAATCTAGCCAACTTGGCAAGTTCACGAGCAACTTTATTTGCTTCTCTATTACAATGCTCGAATCTAGAAATAGGAAAATCGCAAGCTAAGTGAAAACATTCATCAAAAATTGCAGCTGCTGCCCCCAACGATCGTCCTCCTTCGTTCATGGTCTCGATCACCTCCATAATACCCTTGGACTTGTTAGTATGCAACGGTGTGCAATGATAGTCCCAAGACTATGAGCCCTGTCACGTAAAAGTGCAGTACGCAAAATTGCGAGGTCAGGGGCACTGAGCGTTCCACTCTCCCATCTAGCAGTCAAACATTAATGCAAAGTAGGGTAAAGAGGGAAATGCAAACTAACTGCTCTAGCCTTAGAAACCCCTCTATTCTCTCCCACTGTTACGGTATGCAGGAAGCCCTCAAACTCACTGGGTCGAGGCTCACATATATCACCCTCAGCAGGAATCATGCAAATACGATAGAATCATAAAAAGACATCTGAAAGGCTTGGTCATAAATATAAAATGATATGCCAGGCGCATCCTGTATGGGCATGAATCTGAAATTTTGCAAAAAAGTATTTGTGAGGATTTGGTATTGTTCACACTAATCCGCGAGAAAGGAGGTCAATCCGGCATTCTCAAAACACTGCACGAAGTTGTGTTGGAAACCAGCTTCACTCATGAAAGTATTGCACGGCTACTCACACGGTCGTACCTCAGCGTCATGGGGAAGGTTGTACCTTGGTGCTTCTTGCAAAATTCCTTGAGAACTCCAGCTTGAAGAACCCCTTAGCATCCTTCTAAACATCTTTCTTTTTTTCTTTTTTTGAATTTTAGACAACTCATAAAAAGTGAACAAAACTCAACATAATTTATAGCAACTACTCCCACAAGTTTCTAGGGGCTATATCATGCATCAAAACTACATATGACCAAGTAAATCAAACATGCAAGCTCATTTTCATGATCAACAACAACAACAAAATAATTAAAATATAAACCAACAAAACAAAAACTAATTGGACCATTGAGGAGTCACATACCAAGGAGCAATTCCTTTGAACAGTTTCAAAAATGGAGCTCCGAGCAAGGAGATCAAAATTTTGTAAAAACGAGCAAGAACTTGAGTAATAGAGCAAGATTGAATTTTTCTGGAGTTGGAAGAAGACTGTGGTCTTGGGTGCAAAGTGAGTGGGGTCTTGTGGGATCCACAAGCTCACATGGCACGCCCGAGGGAGAGCGCGCCACCTAAGCTTGTGGCTCCCTGGCGCACCTCCATGAGTTGATTTCAGCGCCAAAAATTCTTATTTATTCCACAAAAAACCATACTACATTTTTAGGACATTTTGTGAACTTTTATTCTTAGGACATTTTTCATTGCATAGGAAATCTAGAAAACAAGATAAACATGGTATTCTAATGCATTAAACTTTATCCAAAACTAAAAAAACAAAGGATAAAAAAGTTACATAAATTTTTGCTTATGCAATTCATCGACCATATGCTCCTCAAAAAGAATCCATTAACATGGTTAATCAAGTCTTATAAACGAACTATTTTTGAGTGACATAAAACCGATGAATCTTTGTATAAAACTAAGTTACCTCAACTAGAATAGGCATGGTTCCAATCATAAGAGTTTGCTATTTCTTTTTGGGAACCAGAAGAGGAAATTCAAAGTCTCCAATAGTAATAGTCATAACTTTTTTGGTAGAATTGAGGTTGAAAGGACATGTGGTGACCTCATGTTTGGTTTTGGTAATTGATGACATTCTCTATGGAATAATGGTTGCCTTGAGCTATATTTGAAGGATTTGTCAACAGGTTTTTCTTGAAGTCCATGTGTTGGTTTCAAGGAGTTTATGTGTTGACCAAGGTGCTATTAAGGATTTATCCAAAGATTGGTCATGTGTGAGTTGAGCTTATTACAAGCATGTCTTGAAGAAGAAGATTGTGCGAGCTTTCATGTCTATCTTCAACACATCATCTTAACGGAGAGTGTTTGAAAGATTCAAGGTTGATGAATACTATGTACAAAGAGTGATTCAAATTGATGAACACACAAAGCGTAGAAGATGTAACAAGTGTGATCAAGTGATCTCATGGTATGGTAAGCAATGTCCATTACGCTTTGTGTACTAACATGTGGTCTATGTGAGAGTTCTGTGTGGGGTTAGGTATGTGTCCATGGGCTTGCATCAAGAGGAAGATATCATCACTACAAACTCTGTGATGATACGTGTTTGTCAAAGTAGGTCACGTTTTCTGTCATGCAGGTACATCCATGATGATTTTATGACAGAATCAAGATAGTCATACCTGTGTAGTCGTAGAAGTGTTCCATGAAATTACCAAAATTATCATCACAGAACTGTCCACTTCCATGATGATAAATCACACGTCATAGAAGAGCTTTCGTCAAGGGTGACCGACACGTGGCATAGACCGTAACGGCTCGCCGTTAAGCTATTGGGTCTGGTTTTGGATTCGATAACCTGTTAACAACACGGACCAACGGGGATTTTCCATGTGTAAATGTCACGACCGGCTTTTCAATAATATGATTATTGATAAAACCGATCTTTTAAACCTAGTATAGGAAAAGTCATCCTTTCTGGTAGACAAAAGCTTGATAAACAGAGAACCAGTAGCATCAAATATATTACAGGATTGAGCTGAGGCTGCTCAACAATTTATTACAAACTCGCCAATATCTTACATAAGGGCGGTTATGACACAGGGGTGGGGTGGCATGCTACTAGCTCGAGGAAAAGTGGTGGTGGATAACTTGACTTCTACTGGCAGTACATCGAGCATCGAGGTGAGGCTTGATGAATTTATTTGGGGTTGCGGAAGCGGATAATAGAATGACCAAGACAGGATCGCACGGGACTGACTGGGACTCCTCTAGGCGTCGGACTCGCTATCAAACTCTTCATCCATGAGATCGCCTTCATCAACATCTGGCCAAATCAACAAGCCAGGTGAGTAATTGAAAGTACTCGCAAGACAGTTCGGACAAAAGATATAATCAATGAATGCATGAATGCGTCATGAACAAGGATGATGCTCATAAAATAACGATAATACTGCAGGACTTGATGAATAAAATAAATAACTGAAAACCGATCGGGTGTCTGGAGCGACGCCTCGAAAGGTAAATAAATAAAATGCATGCCGCAGTCGGACGTCTAAGCGACATCACATAAAGGGCTTTAAAAGAAATGCCACAGTCGGACGTCTGGGCGACATCACATAAAGGGCTTTAAAAGAAATGCCACAGTCGGACGTCTGGGCGACATCAGATAAAGGGCTTTAAAAGAAATGCCACAATCGGATGTCTGGGCGACATCACAGACAGGGCTTTAAAAGAAATACCACTATCGGACGTCTGAGCGACATCACAGACAGGGCTTAAGAAGAAATACCACAGTCGGACGTCTGAACGACATCACAGACAGGGCTTAAAAAGAAATACCACAATCAGACGTCTGAGCGACATCACAGACAGGGCTTTAAAAGCAATACCACAGTCGGACGTCTGAGCGACATCACAGACAGGGTCTATGACAAAAGTAAATAACAGGTCTGCCACCGTCGGACGTCTGAGCGACATCACAGACAGGGCTTGTAATAAATGTAAATGACAAGATTAGTCCATCCACAAGAATAATCTGTTAACCGGATTTATCACACATAAATCCCACCAGAGTTTTGTCACTGTGGTTGATACCTGACAAGATAAGATGAATATAGTACTTGAACAAAGTATAAGACAATTGAAGGATTTGTGACTCTACAGAGTTTGGATGAACTGACCACAGTCAACGGATTTCCGTAGTCACGAAGGACTAGTTCCGTTTACGGGATTTCAGTAGAAACACATTTAACTAGTACACACCCATTTCACCTCACGATGCCAGGAATCACCCTGGTCAACGTCCAAGAAAAACTTTGAGACGGGGAGGCCACAACCTCGAATAGCATGGGATCAGATTTCTATACGCGCGCTCTAAGGGGTGCCCCCCTCTCGGTCCCTACCGGAAACACCCATGCCCCCTGACCGGATGACGGGCTTTAATCCAGGGCCATGGAACCCTCACCCCGGTCTCTCTATTGGTGTGTACCAGGAAAATGATTTACAACTTACTACGCCATATTCCTTTCGGAAAACATGTGACAGTATAGGAAGGAATGAATGGGAATGTGATTTGTGTCATGACGACACGGAAGTCAAATAATCTGGCATAAGACTGGCATGTCACAACACTGCCATCTTACCCATCCTCATGCCAACACATGGCTATGCAAATATGTATCCAACAACATAATGCTTACTGAAACTTACTTTCGGATTATGTATATGAAATATAACATTCAAAGAGTTGTTCATAAACATGCCATGATCATACTAAAATGCAAATACGCAATAACACTCATCATATCAAGAGTTCAACCATGCTTGCCTGGTTCGGAGTAGTCGGAGTCTAACTGTGCGAGGTTTGCAGCTCCGTCACCTCCTCCGGTATCTACGGTATAAGAAAAGATATGCACGCAACGTAAATACCGTGAGTGTACAGAAAAGTGTTCTAAATATTTTCCAAATAAATATGATAAAAAACTAGACAAAAATTTGAAGAGGAAAAAAAAGAATCACTCAAAAATTCCTTTCTGTTAAAAAGTTATAAGGGTTTTAACCCATGGACTCATTTGTAATGAAACAGAAAACTTCCAGGGGGCTTTGTAGAAAAATACAAAAAAACGGTTCAGAGTGGAAGCGTATTTGCCAGAGTACGCTTTCAGTAAACGATTCAAAAAAAAAACACAGGAGAGGCTAACGGGCGGGTCCCACCCGTCAGGTTTGAATTTTCAAACGAGGGAGCCGGGGCTCGTCGGCGCCCGAGAGCCGCGGTGGTCGCCGGCGGCGATCCACGGCGAGGCAGGGAGATCGGAGAGTACCTCTATGTTCAGGGCGCCATTCCGTGACTGTGGGAGGTGGTGGTGGTCGCCGGCGAGTACCACGTCGGCGGCAACGCTTGCTCTGGCGGACGGCGGTTCGGGTGGTCGTGGATCTTGCGGGAGAGAGCTGCGAGGTCAAAATTGAGGTGGGGGTTATCTTACTAGAGGTGGTACGAGGCTACGCTCGAAAGTAGGGCGGCGGAGGGGTTCTCACCGAAGAGAACGATGCTGGAGCCCGAGGCGGACGGAGGTGGCCGGAGTCGACGAGGAAAGGCCCCTCGAGGCTCGTTCAGTGGCTGGGCGGGGTCTGGTGAGATGGTGGAGTCGTGCGGAGGCGAGAGCAAGCTCGGGGTGCTATATATAGCCGCCCCGAGGCGGTTGCCGAGAACGGGGTTCTCCGGCGAGGTGATTACGGTGGCGCAGTGGTTGCACGGGAGGGTTCATAGGTTGAGCATCGTCGTGGGTGTTCCCTGGTTCTGTTTAGATGCTAACAGCGTCGGGATTGGGTTGTTTAGGGGGAGCTCGATGGAACGGGGCGGCGCGGGCCCGTCGGCGGCGGGGAGCGCGCTCTGCGCGTGCCGTGCCACGGCGACGGTGCTGCATGCATGCGCTGGCGAGGAAACGGCCACGCGGAGCCACCAGGGGGTTTGGGCGGCGCCGAACGGTGTTATGCCGCCGTTCTGCTCCCTGTCGGCCGCTACGGTGATACGACCGCTGCAAGACACGCCGGCGCAGGCGGGCCAGGGCGCCACCGACGCCAGGAAGGCACCAAGCGCGCGTGTGAGGCTCCAGACAAGCAAGCCAGGCCGTGAGCTACGTGCCAAGTGCACTGTGAGCTTGTGACTGAATTCTCTCGAAGATTGACACTGAAATTCTGAATTTAACTGAAGATGGACAGAAACAGTGTATGCAAGGTGTTCGACAAAATGATCTAGGCATGTAGGGATTTTTCCTTGAGCTGGTTTTTGGTGGAGGGGCCTCTCATTGCATTTAGAGGCTGCCTGAATATTTGTAGAATTTTTGGAGAGGTGTAGATATGAATTTCACCAAATTTGGCAAATCTGGTCCAAATTTGCAGTGAGTGAAATTTGAAATATTTGAACAGGAGAAGAGTGGATCAAGATGGTTCTGGGTTGTGGGTACAAAGGACTGTCCAAGGGTGTTGAGTTGAGGTCAAAAATCAAAAGCATTAGGGTACTTGCTTTGCAATCCACCTAGGCTCAAAAGGAAAGACATATTTATATTGGGAGGAGAAATAGTTGGAATAAAATCCAAAAATGGATTTTATTTGTTTGGACAGAATGTTTGGATTGTACCAAAGTGGGAGGATAGGTTTTGGGAAAATTTCACCATAGGTGGCATGGTAAAATTTAGAAGGGATCAAAACCAAATAAAAGCCCAAAACTAAAAGGGTTTTCTTTTTAAAAGAAACTAAATCCAAGAAAAGGATTTTTTTGAGAGGGAAAACTTTGAAGATGGTTTTTAGGAAGGGTTTAAATGACCTTCTTTCAAACCAAGCAAGGCTCTTTTGAAAAACAAACCACCAAAAATTTTGGAGTGTCACAGCACCTACCCCCTTAGGAAAAATCTCGTCCCCGAGATTTCAGCTGATCCTTAAACAGGTGTGGGTGCTCTGTCCGAAGAAAATCCTCGCTCTCCCAAGTTGCTTCATTCTCGGTGTGATTACTCCATTGAACTCTAAAAAACTTAATGGTTTTCCGTCGGGTCCTCCTCTCAGACTCTTCTAATATTTTTATTGGGTGCTCCCGGTAAGTGAGGTCCGGTTGCACGTCAATATACTCATGTGAAACTTGCTTCTCTGGGTTGCTCATGTATTTTCTCAACTGCGAGATGTGAAACACGTTGTGGATATCGGACAAGTCCCCGGGTAGGTCCAACTGGTAGGCTACCTTGCCTCGTCGGGCCACTATATGAAATGGTCCGATGAATCTTGGTGCTAGTTTCCCCTTAATCTTGAATCGTTGCAGACCCTTCATAGTAGAAACTCTCAGGTATACCAATTCTCCGGGTTCAAAACTGATTTCCCGATGCTTTTGGTCGTAATAACTCTTTTGCCGACTTTGAGCTGTTTTGAGTCATTCTCTAATTGTCTTAACTTTCTCCTCGGCCTCCTTGAGCATATCTGGGCCAAAGATATGGCTGTCTCCGGTCTCTGACCAATTTAGCGGGGTACGACATCTTCTCCCATATAGAGCTTCAAAGGGTGCCATTTGCAAGCTGGCTTGATAGCTGTTGTTGTATGCGAACTCTGCATATGGCAAACTTTCTTCCCAACTATTCCCGTAGGTGAGGACACATGCTCTTAGCATGTCTTCTAGGATTTGATTTACGCGTTCCGTCTGCCCATCAGTCTGGGGATGGTATGCGGTACTAAAGGCTAGTTGGGTTCCTAGTGCCTGTTGTAGGTGATCCCAGAATGTAGAGACGAACTGTGTGCCTCTATCGGAGATGATAGTCTTAGGGACTCCATGTAGGCAGACGATACGGGCAAGATAAAGTCTGGCTAGTCTCTAAGTGGGGTAAGTTGTTTTTACCGGAATAAAATGTGCCACCTTGGTTAATCTGTCGGTTATGACCCAAATGGCATCGTTTCCGTGTTGTGACCGTGGCAGTCCAACGATAAAGTCCATTCCAATCTCGTCCCATTTCCACTCGGGTATCTTATTTGGCTGTAACAGTCCGGCTGGTTTCTGGTGCTCGGCCTTGATACGTTGACAAGAGTCACAGCAGGCAATGAACGTGGCTATATCTCTCTTCATACCGTGCCACCAGAAATTTTCCTGAAGATCCTTGTACATTTTTGTCCCTCCAGGATGGATTGAATACGGAGCTGTGTGACTTTCAGTCAATATCTGCTGTTTGAGGTCCTGGATATTTGGTACGCATAGCCTTTCTCCATACCACAATATTCCTTGCTCATCCACATTGAATTCTGAGGCTCTTCCCAAACTCACTTTTCTTTTTATGCCCTCAATGCTGGGGTGTCCGTGCTGGGCTTCCTTGATCCTTTCCATCAGGGTAGGCTATATTTCTATATTCGACACACTGCCTTCGGTAACCATTATTAGATTGAGTCGGGCAAATTCTTGTTGAAATTCTGGCCTCAATTTTGGTATACTTTCGTCGTCCGTGCTGGGATTGCGACTAAGTGCATCTGCCACAACATTTGCTTTTCCGGGATGATAGTGGATTCCAACATCATAATCCTTCACCAACTCTAACCAGCGTCGTTGCCGTAAATTTAATTCTGGCTGTGTGAAAATATACTTAAGACTCTTATGGTCTGTGTATATCTCACAACGATTCCCAAGCAGAAAGTGTCTCCATTCCTTGAGTGCATGGATGACTGCTACTAATTCCAGGTCACGAGTGGGATAATTTTCCTCATGCTTGCGTAGTTGTCTAGAGACATACGCAACTACCTTGCCTTCTTGCATCAATACGCATCCGAGGCCTTTCCGGGATGCGTCACAATATACCTCAAAATTCTTGTGTATATCTGGCACGATTAATACTGGTGCCGTTGTTAATTTGCTTTTTAGCTCTTGGAAGCTTTTCTCACATGCTTCTGTCCATTCAAACTTCTTGCCTTTCTTGAGCAATTGTGTCATGGGCTTTGCTATAGTGGAGAATCCTTCAATAAATCTCCGATAATATCCTGCCATTCCCAAGAAACTCCGTACGTCCGTTATGTTAGCTGGTGGTTTCCAGCCAAGTACGGCCTTGACTCTTTCCGGGTCTACTGCAATACCTTCTTGGGTTAGCACGTGGCCCAGAAAACCCACCTGCCTTAGCCAAAAATTCACATTTGCTGAATTTGGCGTACAGTTGATGTTTCCTGAGTTCTCCGAGTACGATCCTGAGATGTTCGGTGTGCTCTTCTGGTGTTTTGGAATATATCAGAATATCATCGATGAATACCACAACAAACTTGTCCATATACTTCATAAATACTTTGTTCATGAGGTGAACAAAATATGCGGGGGCGTTGGTTAGTCCGAATGGCATCACTGTGATACAACCCATATCTGGAGGTGAAATCGGTCTTGGGAATATCTTCTGTTCGCACTTTTAATTGGTGGTATCCTGATCTCAAGTCAATTTTTGAGAAGACTTTGGCCTGTGCGAGCTGATCGAATAAATCATTTATTCGGGGCATTGGGTATTTGTTCTTGATTGTGACCATGTTGAGAGCTCGATAATCAATACACAACCTCATTGTTCCATCCTTCTTCTTGGCAAATAAAATTGGAGAACCCCAAGGTGAGGAGCTGGCTCGTATGTATCCTTTCTCCAATAATTCTTTTATTTGGTTCTTCAACTCTACCAATTCGGATGGTGCCATTCTGTAAGGTTTCTTGTAAATAGGAGTGGTTCCGGGTGCTAGCTCAATGCTGAATTCTATCTCTCGGTCTGGTGGCATGCCTGGTAGTTCTTCTGGAAATACGTTTGGAAATTCACATACTACGGGGACCTTGTTTAGCTCAGAAACGTCCACCTTGTTTAATCTAGGTTGCCGAGGTATTTGTCTCTCTTTGGCTGAAACTTTTATTTTCTTCCCATGATGGTGTGTGAGAATCACGGTACGGTTGAAGCAGTCAATAAAACCTTTGTTGGTGGTTAACCAATCCATTCCTAGGATGACATCCAGTCCCTTGCTTTCCAGCACAATAAGGTTGGCGTAAAACTTCAATCCTTCAAATCCAATAACCACACCTTGACAGTAACTCTGGGTTACTTGCTTAACTCTAGGGGACTTGACGATCATTGATTTTTCCAAGGGAAGCATCGAAAAATTATTTTGCAAAGCAAAACTTTTTGAAACAAGTGAGTGAGAAGCTCCAGAATCAAACAAAACCATGGCAGGTATTGTGTTGACGGGGTATGTACCGAGTACAATATCTGGGGCGTTCTGTGCTTCCTCTCGGGTCACGTGGTTCAGGTGACCTTTCCGGTGGTTGTTGTTGGGGTTGAAATTGCTTCGCTTTGGTGCTGAATTATTTCCACCATTATTGAGCTTCGGGGTTGAGTTCCTTGGCCTGGGACACTGCTTGGCATAGTGCCCTTCTTCTCCACAAGCATAACAGGTAACGCCTGGGCGATAGGTGAACTCTTTGTCTCTTGCATGGAAATTCTTGGTTGGACGTGAATTATTCGTCGGGGTTTTGTGTGAATCCCCCTTCTGAAATTCCTTCTTGCTTCTGTGATTGCGAGAAAAAGTAGTCTGGTCCCTTTTCTGTTTGCGGAAATCTTCTAGGCTACGCCGCTCATTTTCCAGGGTAATGGCCTTATCCACCAGTGTTTTAAAATCTGGAAAGGTGTGCACAACTATCTGGCACTTAAGGGCGGGTGCCAGGCCTTCCAAGAATTTTTCCATCTTCTTGCTCTCGGTCATGCGTTCTTCATTGGCGTAGCGAGACAGCAGTGTGAATTGGCTGTTGTATTCTGACACTGTCATGGCTCTTTGCTTGAGTTCATCAAATTCCTTCTTCTTGATTTTCATGACGCTCTTAGGAATTGTGCCCCACGAAAACCTTCTTTGAAATTTTCCCAGGTGATTTCATTTTCGTTGGGGTGCATGTGTAGGAAGTTTTCCCACCACGATGCAGCTGCACCTGTGAGATAATGTGGTGCATACAGTACTTTTTCACGATCTGAACACTATGCGATAATTAATTTTCTCTCCATGTCTCGAAGCCAGTCCTCGGCCTCAAGAGGCTTGTCAGTATGAGAAAATGTTGGAGGACGCGTCTTTTGTAACTCAGATAATTTGGATTGCGGTTGATACTGACCACGGTTACTTCCCATATTGATGAATTGGTTCATCATTTCCTGGTGTTGCTGTTGACTCTGTTCGTACAAACGACAAACTTGTGTAAAAGCTGTTTCACTGCCCTGTTGACTTGTCTGTCCCTGAGTGAAATTTTGGTTCTGCGGTGTGCCATAATTTTCTTCTGGCTGAGTTGGCATGGAGCGCGTCCAAGGACGAGACATCTTTCACTCTGGGGATATATTTTTGTGAACTCATAAGATAAGAAAGAGAGTCGCAAAAGTCAATAAAATCACACACAAAGAACATTTTTTTACTCCAGGATATTTTTGGAAATACACGATTTCGCGCGGAGAAGGACTAGTGCATATCTTACACGCGGGCATAATTATACATTACATCACTCAGGATATGTGTACATAATCCTGACATGTTATTTAAACTAGTGCACTCCTCCAGATCCTACATGGTGCGCAAACAGGCTACTTCTCACAACCTATGTACATAAAACATATTACACAAGTCGATACATCGCATGGCGTCTATGCGTACTTAGTCGGAGATGGTGAGGATCTCGCTTGGCCTGCCGAGGGTGAGACGCAGAGACGCTGGGGAATCAACCTCCTCCTCGCTAATAGGTTCCAGACGAGAAACGTTGTGCTGAGCTGATGGAGCAGGTGCCGTAGGTGGAATAACACGAATACGAGTGGGTGGAATAGGTGGGGTAGCACGTATGGGAGTGGGTGCAACAAGTGGTGCAGAGCGGACGGGAGTGGGTGCAACAGCCTGGTTAAATTCCTCTGTGGTAGGCAGACGACGAGCAGTGTCGAGTATGGAAGGTGAGTGAGAGGCTGCGGATGACATGAAAGTCAATGGTGGAGCGGTGTGTAGGAGTTCCCTCCTGTTAGCAGCACAGCCATGAACTGAGTCCATGCGTGCAGCTACGAGGTCATCCACCATGCAGTCGAATGCTGCCTCCAGGGCTCGGAGGTACTCGACAAGCATCTCAAAGGCTTCGTGTCGCTCTCCTCTGGGGCAAGAGAAGGAGTAGTGACAGGTATAAGGCACATGGCATGGAAGGTAGCGGTAGCGACGGGTCTTCATTGCAGGAAGAACATCCTAAAGACGGGCTATCGTCTCGTGGGCAGCCATCTGCATAGCATGCCTTTCTGTAGGCATGGCTCTCCCCACGAATCGGAGACGGCATATTTCAGCATGGCCTTCCCTGAATTGCACCGCGGCCTGGTGCATAGTCAGACTGTCGTTGATCTTGTGTGGATAAAGCGTGAAGACTGGGCGCACGGATGGCCCCATCGTGACCTAAACGATGAAGGAGAGGAGTTTGACGAACCCCTCAAGCACGTTGGCGAACATTTGAGACTCGCAGTCGTTGCCGACCATCTACAAAAGTAGGCAAAATTTCTGAGTGGTCAGATCATAAATTTTATGCTGACTGTCAGAAAATGACTACATTTGTAAAAACATGAATAACTCTATTATGCTAATAACCAATTAGCGATCGCACCTAGTGGCTTCCTACAGTCAGCCTGGCTCTGGTTACCAAGTCTGTCACGACCGGCTTTTCAATAATATGATTATTGATAAAACCGATCTTTTAAACCCAGTATAGGAAAAGTCATCCTTTCTGGTAGACAAAAGCTTGATAAACAGAGAACCAGTAGCATCAAATATATTACAGGATTGAGCTGAGGCTGCTCAACAATTTATTACAAACTCGCCAATATCTTACATAAGGGCGGTTATGACACAGGGGTGGGGTGGCATGCTACTAGCTCGAGGAAAAGTGGTGGTGGATAACTTGACTTCTACTGGCAGTACATCGAGCATCGAGGTGAGGCTCGATGAATTTATTTGGGGTTGCGGAAGCGGATAATAGAATGACCAAGACAGGATCGCACGGGACTGACTGGACTCCTCTAGGCGTCGGACTCGCTATCAAACTCTTCATCCATGAGATCGCCTTCATCAACATCTGGCCAAATCAACAAGCCAGTTGAGTAATTGAATGTACTCGCAAGACAGTTCGGACAAAAGATATAATCAATGAATGCATGAATGCGTCATGAACAAGGATGATGCTCATAAAATAACGATAATACTGCAGGACTTGATGAATAAAATAAATAACTGAAAACCGGTCGGGTGTCTGGAGCGACGCCTCGAAAGGTAAATAAATAAAATGCATGCCGCAGTCGGACGTCTAAGCGACATCACATAAAGGGCTTTAAAAGAAATGCCACAGTCGGACGTCTGGGCGACATCACATAAAGGGCTTTAAAAGAAATGCCACAGTCGGACGTCTGGGCGATATCACATAAATGGATTTAAAAGAAATGCCATAGTCAGACGTCTCGGCGACATCACAGACAAGGCTTTAAAAGAAATACCACTGTCGGACATCTGATGGACATCACAGACAGGGCTTAAGAAGAAATACCACAGTCGGACATCTGAACGACATCACAGAGAGGGCTTAAAAAGAAATACCACAATCGGACGTCTGAGCGACATCACAGTCAGGGCTTTAAAAGCAATACCACAGTCAGACGTCTGAGCGACATCACAGACAGGGTCTATGACAAAAGTAAATAACAGGTCTGCCACCGTCGGACGTCTGAGCGACATCCTAGACAGGGCTTGTAATAAATGTAAATGACAAGATTAGTCCATCCACAAGAATAATCTGTTAACTGGATTTATCACACATAAATCCCACCGGAGTTTTGTCACTATGGTTGATACCTGACAAGATAAGATGAATATAGTACTTGAACAAAGTACAAGACAATTGACGGATTTGAGACTCTGCAGAGTTTGGATGAACTGACCACAGTCAATGGATTTCCGTAGTCACGAAGGACTAGTTCCGTTTACGGTATTTCAGTAGAAACACATTTAACTAGTACACACCCATTTCACCTCACGATGCCAGGAATCACACTGGTCAACGTCCAAGAAAAACTTTGAGACGGATTTCGATACGCGCGCTCTAAGGGGTGCCCCCCTCTCGGTCCCAACCGGAAACACCCATGCCCCCTGACCGGATGTCGGGCTTTAATCTAGGGCCATGGAACCCTCTCCCCGGTCTCTCTATTGGTGTGTACCAAGAAAACGATTTACAACTTACTACGCCATATTCCTTTCGGAAAACATGTGACAGTATATAAAGGAATGAATGGGAATGTGATTTGTGTCATGACGACACAAAAGTCAAATAATCTGGCATAAGACTGGCATGTCACAACACTGCCATCTTACCCATCCTCATGCCAACACATGGCTATGCAAATATGTATACGACAACATAATGCTTACCGAAACTTACTTTCCGATTATGTATATGAAATATAACATTCAAAGAGTTGTTCATAAACATGCCATGATCATACTAAAATGCAAACATGCAACAACACTCATCATATCAAGAGTTCAACCATGCTTGCCTGGTTCGGAGTAGTCGGAGTCTAACTGTGCGAGGTTTGCAGCTCCGTTACCTCCTCCGGTATCTACGGTATCAGAAAAGATACGCACGCAACGTAAATACCGTGAGTGTACAGAAAAGTGTTCCAAATATTTTTCAAATAAATATGATAAAAAACTAGACAAAAATTTGAAGAGGACAGAAAAAGAATCACTCAAAAATTCCTTTCTGTTAAAAAGTTATAAGGGTTTTAACCCAAGGACTCATCTGTAATGAAACAGAAAACTTCCAGGGGGCTTTGCAAAAAAATACAAAGAAACGGTTCAGAGTGGAAGCGTATTTGCCAGAGTACGCTTTTAGTAAACGATTCAAAAAAAACACAGGAGAGGCTGACGGGCGGGTCCCACCCGTCAGGTTTGAATTTTCAAACGAGGGAGCCGGGGCTCGTCGGCGCCCGAGAGCCGCGGTGGTCGCCGGCGGCGATCCACGGTGAGGCAGGGAGATCGGAGAGTACCTCTGTGTTCAGGGCGCCATTCCGCGTCTGTGGGAGGTGGTGGTGGTCGCCGACGAGTACCACGTCGGCGGCGATGCTTGCTCTGGTGGACGGCGGTTCGGGTGGTCGTGGATCTCGCTGGACAGAGCTGCGAGGTCAAAATTGAGGTGGGGGTTATCTTACTAGAGGTGGTACGAGGCTACGGTCGAAAGTAGGGCGGCGGAGGGGTTCTCACCGGAGAGAACGATGCTGGAGCCCGAGGCGGACGGAGGTGGCCGGAGTCGAGGAGGAAAGGCCCCTCGAGGCTCGTTCAGTGGCCGGGCGGGGTCTGGTGAGATGGTGGAGTCGTGCGGAGGCGAGAGCAAGCTCGGGGTGCTATATATAGCTGCCCCGAGGCGGTTGCCGAGAACGGGGTTCTCCGGCGAGGTGATTACGGCGGCGCAGTGGTTGGACGGGAGGGTTTAGAGGTTGAGCGTCGTAGTGGGTGTTCCCTAGTTCCGTTTAGATGCTAACCGCATCGGGATTGGGTTGTTTAGGGGGAGCTCGACGGAACGGGGCGGCGCGGGCCCGTCAGCGGCAGGGAGCACGCTCTGCGCGTGCCGCGCCACGGCGACGGTGCTGCATGCATGCGCTGGCGAGGAAACGGCCACGCGGAGCCACCAGGGGGTTTGGGCGGCGCCGAATGGCGTTATGCCGCCGTTCTGCTCCCTGTCGGCTGCTACGGTGATACGGCCGCCGCAAGACACGCCGGCGCAGGCGGGCCAGGGCGCCACCGATGCCAGGAAGGCGCCAAGCGCGCGTGTGAGGCTCCGGACAAGCAAGCCAGGCCGTGAGCTACGTGCAAGTGCACTGTGAGCTTGTGACTGAATTCTATCGAAGATTGACACTGAAATTCTGAATTTAACTGAAGATGGACAGAAACAGTGTATGCAAGGTGTTCGACAAAATGATCTAGGCATGTAGGGATTTTTCCTTGAGCTGGTTTTTGGTGGAGGGGCCTCTCATTGCATCTAGAGGCTGCCTGAATATTTGTAGAATTTTTGGAGAGGTGTAGATATGAATTTCACCAAATTTGGCAAATCTGGTCCAAACTTGCAGTGAATGAAATTTGAAATATTTGAACAGGAGAAGAGTGGATCAAGATGGTTCTGGGTTGTGGGTACAGAGGACTATCCAAGGGTGTTGAGTTGAGGTCAAAAATCAAAAGCATTAGGGTACTTGCTTTGCAATCCACCTAGGCTCAAAAGGAAAGACAGATTTATATTGGGAGGAGAAATAGTTGGAATAAAATCCAAAAATGGATTTTATTTGTTTGGACAAAATGTTTGGATTGTACCAAAGTGGGAGGAGAGGTTTTGGGAAAATTTCACCATAGGTGGCATGGTAAAATTTAGAAGGGATCAAAACCAAATAAAAGCCCAAAACTAAAAGGGTTTTCTTTTTAAAAGAAAATAAATCCAATAAAAGGATTTTTTTGAGAGGGCAAACTTAGAAGATGGTTTTTAGGAAGGGTTTAAATGACCTTCTTTCAAACCAAGCAAGGCTCTTTTGAAAAACAAACCACCAAAAATTTTGGAGTGTCACAGAAAAATTCTCATTGGACGGAGGAAACACATGTTGGTTCACCATTGGGACAGATTTCATCCACTCATTGGACAGGAGGCACCTATGATACACCGACACATGGCACGGCCCAACAGAGGCCCATTCCAGTGAAAAGGCCTGGCCTATCAAAATAAGCGGGCCAACCCATTAGCGGCCTACTTGAGTGAGGCTCATTTACAAGAATGACCCATACAAGTTACACAGAAGCATCCCATCAAATGCCCATTCTAGATTTGACAATTTCCAGCCCATCATCAGTTTAAGCCCGTTAATGGCCCACTACGATTTTGGGCCCAATTGTGGCCTGAGCTTCTTTCGGTCTGTTAGCTGCCCATCGTCAGTTCCAGCCCGTTAACGGCCCATAACGTCTTTTGGCCTTTTCTCGGCCCATTCTGCAGTTGGGCCAATTCTAGCCTGCTGTGACTTTAGGCGTGTCCAAAGGCCATTCGTTAAATGGGCCAACTCTTGGCCCATTTTGTCTCTTGGCCTGTTAACAGCATGCATAACAGTTGGGCCTTTGACTTTAGGTCCATTAGGGGCCCACATTCTGTAGGGCATCATTTCAGCCCAACAGAACTTTCGGCCTGTTAAAAGCCTAGTTTGCAAATTGGGCCTCCTGTGGCCCATAACACTTTCGGCCTCTTAATGCCCCGTAAAGTAAAAGGGCCGAGACAAAATTGACATTTATTTTAGCCTGCTAAAGGCCCGCGGGTCATTTCCATTTATACGGCCCTATCGAGCTTTAGGCCTGTTGACGGCCTGCTAAGAGCCGTTGTTACGGTGGGCCACATCATTTGGGATCCACTTAATATTATTTTGACCAGCCCAATTAAGGCCCACTTTGACTACACATGTTTGTTCGTTTGTATGGGATCCAGGAAATGTTTGGGCGTGTTGGCCCCCATTTCAACGATATAGCATATTCAAGAATTATCCTACTCTATATTATCGCCTATAAAAACATACACTATACAATAAAAAGACTAAGGCATAGAAACATAGAATAATCCTACAATATACAATGAAGAAATTACAACCGAATATACCCACTGGGCATTATAGTTCGGCACCATTGATAATAAAGCGTACACAAACAACAAATTACATACAATGGACAAATAAAGCTCATACATCATGGACACGCATCAACAGAACTTACCATTTGAACTATAATCTCTTCAGAAAATAGGATTGACCAGATTCAGATAACACAAGTTTCAGTCTGCAAAATCTCCAATTTCTTCGTGGTTACCTCAGTGTCTTATTTCATTTTTTGACTCATGTATCTAATACCTGCATGTCTAGTCTCAACTTGTTGATTGTACGTTGAGAATCATGTACACATTGTCTTGCCACCTCTAGTTGATGCTCGAGAACATCAGCACATTCCAATTCCAATCCATAATCATTCGGTAATGGCCATGTCGCACTGCTAGCAGATCTTTGTGTTGATGTCACTTCATCCTGAAATGTTTCTGTAAGTACACATGACCAGGGCAAAAATATAGTTACAACAGTGAAGCGAGCAAGACAGTACATGGCAAAACAGGACTAACAATAATGTTACACATCATGAAGCATAAGCAGGTGATATTTTAAAATTTATAAAAAGGTAGTCTGTGCAGCCTGCATACAGAAATCTCTCTTAGCTCACGAGAGGAGCATGATGTTGGGGCCCAATCCAAAACACAGACAAGTTACAAATTTAGACAGAATGTTGCGTATAAGTAAGCAAGCAGTTGGCCACTCTGTAGCTCAATTAAAGTCTTAGGGAGCATAATGAACAGCAGCGGGATTCATACAAACCTACTACAGCAAGCAAAACTATGCAATCATTAGCCTAGTATAAACTTGATTGTGAGCCTCATGCAATAATAGTTGGTTAATAGACTTCAAAGCTTCAGGCACACTTTGACAGAGTAATTAAATGGTATGGCCTTTAGTTATGTCAACTAATAGTTATACAAGTACCCAACATCAGGCATCAATTTTTGGGCATCTCATTAACAGAGGACAAATAAACCAATTGAAAAGAGCAAATTAACTATGCCTGAAAAAACAAGGAATTGAACTGTTGAGTTGGATACAGTGACTTACCTTAACTGGTTGAACAGGCTCAGCGCAACTCCTACTTCTCTTGCAAGGCTCCTTCCTAACATCTTGTACTTGGAAATCCTCAATCTTATCTTCATTGCACCCCCTCTGCAAGGTGACACAAACTAGTTACTCGTCTCCATGGAAGATAAATATTCATACTTTCCAGTCTGTGAACAATACAAAAGGATGAGATTATAACAAAACAACACCACATAATGAAACATGCCACATCTCTTGCACTTGCACGCAATGAAATGAGCATTTACTATGTCTGCACTATGTAAAAACTAGGCATACCTTCGAACTGGATCTCCAGGTACTCTTGGAGAGCCCACTTTAGTGTACAGCGAAACCTTTATGTCACCTATGAGTTAGACAAGGCCCCACTACAACATCCCTTAATGTTTAAATCATTAACAAGCTCTGTTAGAGTGTTAGGTTAAGAACAACAAGTAATCAACGCAAATAGTCCTAGTATGGCTGGCTGATGCAAACAAGCAATTGAACAGATGTGTGAGCAAATCTTACATATCAAGAAAAGAAGCAAAGAAGGAGGCTTAAAGACCATCACTTGACTGACCAGATTTAAGGGGCATTTAAACATCATGTGCTATGTATAAACTAACATAAACATTGCATATTCCAGATTCTACAATGGAATGCACATGTATTACGTTATGCCATGTATGATGATGCCTAAATGTACACTATAGCAGGCAGGAGTGATTCATCATTGCACGCACAATTGAATTGCAGGTTAAGGGCCAGTTCGATTCCTCCTTTTCAGGGCTTATTGTCAAAATAAGCCATAAAAGATGTAAAGAAGTCATTTTTGAGTTATGGGCTTGGGCTTAACTTATTTCTCTTTGGAGGGGGGTGTTTCCGGTACAAGCTCACTAAAAATGGAAGGAAGAGGAATAGTGAAATGACTCTATTGTCTACCTATATTACACTCAAAATGCAACTACTCACGCCCGTCTCACACCTGACCCTCAAGTGAAAACAAACATGCAAGCGTTCGTTGCCCTGCCCGCTTGCATCTCCTCTCCCCTTTCCCTCTACCTCGATCCCCTGCCTGAAGCACTAGGGTTCCTCCAGCGAGCCCTCGCCACTGGTCCCATCTGGCTTGGTCCTCGACGATGCTTTGTCCAACTAAGCTACATGACCGACGGGTAGGGGCAAATCTCCCCGGGTGCTCCTCCCTCTAGCGTCGCCCCTCATTCTCATGGTCTCCAGCAGCTACTCCACTGTGGTCCATCCAACGCACTACTCCGGCGGGCACCGCACGACTACGGCTGATGCCACACTACGGCAGAAGGCACCTTACACTACAAAAAAATACACTTCCGTGATGATACGTGTTTGTCACAGTAGATCACATTTTCTGTCATGCATGTACATCCATGACGATTTTATGACAGAATCAAGATAGTCATACCTATGATGTCGTAGAAGTGTTCCATGACATTACCAAAATTATCATCACGGAAGTGTCCAATTCCATGACGATAAATCACACACCATAGAAGTGCTTTCGTCAAGGGTGACCGACACGTGGCATCCACCATAACGGCTCGCCGTTAAGCTATCGGGTCCGGTGTTGGATCTGATAACCTGTTAACAGCCCCAACCAATGGGGATTTTCCACGTGAAAAATCATCATTGGCTGGAGGAAACATGTGTCGGCTTATCGTTGGGACATATGTCATCCACTCATTGGACCGAAGGCACCTATGATACGTTGACACGTGGCACGGCCCAACAGAGGCCCATTCCTGTGAAAAGGCTGGCCCATTTGACTTGGTCAAAAGGTGGTGGGCCGGCCCACGAAAAGCCTGTTAACGGCCTATTCGCATATAGCTCATTTATAGCCCGCTAACCCAGGGCCCGTTACGACCTATCTGAATTAGGCCCAGTAGCGTCATCTGGGCTGTCCAATATGATTCCGGACCGTTTTAACTTCCGGCCCATGTATGGCCCATGACGTCTTTCGGCCCATATGAGGCCTTTTGTAACTCTTGGCCCATTAATGGCCCGTGGTGAAACTGGCCCGTAATGAACAGTGTATCACTTTATACCCATTAATGGCCCATTATTCCATTAGGCCCTTTCCAACCCATTATTCCATTGGGCCGTTTCCAGCCCATGTTATCTTTCGGCCTTCTCAGGGCCCATTTATTCTTGGGCTCATTTCTAGCATTCGGTTACTTACGGGCCATTACTATCATTTTCTGCTTGTGGGCCAAATTCAGCCCGTGGTTACAGTCGGCCCATTTGTGGCCCGTTAATACGTTGGGACATTTTCATAGCGTCATCAAATATGGCCGTTTAATGACGACCGGTTATGGTCGGCCCATGAACGGATGATTCCAACTCTAGCCCGTTTACAGCCATAATGCGTTCTGTTATTGGCCCATGTTTGGCCAATCAATCATACGTCCCGTATAAGGCCCATTGATGATACGGCCTGTAGAAGGCCCATTGTGTCTATGGCCCATAGAAGGCCCATTGTTTCTATAGCCCGTAGGAGGCCCAATGTCACTACACTAAATATGTAGCCCATGGTTATTATGGCCTAGTGAGGGAGTCCTGGATTAAGGGGTCCTCGGACGGCCAGACTACGTAGCGTGGGCCGGACTATTGGGCCGTGAAGATACAAGACAAAAGACTCTCTCCCGTGTCCGGATGGGACTCTCCTTGGCGTAGAAGGCAAGCTTGGCGCCTGGATATGAAGATTCCTTTCTCTGTAACCGACTTTGTACAACCCTAGTCCCCTCCGGTGTCTATATAAACCGGAGGGCTTAGTCCGTAGAGGCAATCATAATCATATAGGCTAGAGTTCTAGGGTTTTAGCCATTACAATCTCGTGGTAGATCAACACTTGTAATACTCATATTCATCAAGATCAATCAAGCATGAAGTAGGGTATTACCTCCATAGAGAGGGCCCGAACCTGGGTAAACATCATGTCCCCCGCCTCCTGTTACCATCAACCTTAGACACACAGTTTGGGACCCCCTACCCGAGATCCGCCGGTTTTGACACCGACATTGGTGCTTTCATTGAGAGTTCCGCTGCGTCATCACCAAAAGGTTTGATGGCTCCGTCAATCATCTACAACAATGCAGTCCAGGGGGAGGATTTTCTTCCCCGGACAGATCTTCGTATTCGGCGGCTTCGCACTGCGGCCCAACTCGCTTTGCCATCTAGAGCAGATCGACAGCTACGCCCCTGGCCATTAGGTCAGGTTTGGAAGCTTGAATTACGTTGCCGATATCTGTGGAGACTTGATCTTCGACGGATTCGAGGCCATGGCAGCCACTCCCTGCCACCACGATGAACATGACCTAAATCTGTCATCGGACCGTGCCTAGGAGATAGCGCCTGTAACTGCTCTGGCCCTGGATCCGGAGCAGATTGCGCTGTCCGAGGATGGAAATATCAACCCCGCCTTGGAAGCCGCAGACTCAGCAGCGTTAGAGCTGCACACATATCCAACCTCGAGCGGGGCCTGTGTCACCGGAACCTCGGATTCATCTCTGGCCATAGGTTCCAAACCGCGTGCATCCACACCCATCGAACCTGATCAGGCGCCGATCATTGAATTCAGCTCCGCGGACATCTTCTGGCACTCACCTTTACGCGATGTGCTAAACTCATTAAAAGCCCTCTCCTTATCAGGGGACTCTCAGCCGAACTATATCCGGTTTGGATTGGAAGCTGATGACGGAGAATTCTGCTTCCCACCCACCACCCACTTCATAGCCAGTGTCGAAGACTTAGCCGACATGCTTGATTACGGCTTCGAAGACATCGACGGTATGGACGACGATGCCGAAGAGGAGTAGGCACAAAAACCACCGCTTATAGGGCGCTGGACAACCACCTCCGCGTATGACGTATACATGGTGGATACACCAAAAGAGAACAACGGCGACAATGAAAAGGATCCAGTCAAGGATAAGCCTCTTGAGATACAGCCGAAGCACCGATGACAATACCGGCATAGGAGAAAACAATACTCTCGACAATGCCGAAGACAATGAAGACCCCGTTAAGCCAACCTCCGAGCAGGACGAATGGGAAGATGGGCGAGTTAGCCCCGATAAACAGGACATGAATGAAGACTCAGAGGACAGTAACTGTCTTCCACCCTTCGAGGACGAGGCGAGCCTCGACGACGAAGACTATATCATGCCTGAGGAGCCCGTCAATCAGGAGCGCTTTAAGCACCGGCTAATAGCTACTGCAAGGAGCCTGAAAAAGAAGTAGCAGCAGCTTCAAGCTAATCAAGATCTACTCAATGAAAGATGGACTAATGTCCTGCCAGCCGAGGAATACGGCCTCGATCGCCTAACCAAAAGTTACCCAAAACACAAATTGTTACCTCAATTTGATTACGAGGCGCTGGAGCCCGTCCTACCAGCGCATAATGCAGCTGACCGACCACCACGTGGCCGGGACAAAGCAGCAACTCAGGCTGAACACCAGCCCACACTACCTCGCTGTAAAATCAGAGAAACAACAACTCAGGGATACACATATGACATGCGACATGACCTGGAAACAGAGCAGGTCAGACCAGATCGATCTATGGATCACGGGGGCGTGCCCTGATGCGCAACGATGGCCATCCGGCCGGACGCGACAAACATAACCACGCCGGGGCCAAAAACCATAGACGAACTCCATCCGAGCTACGTCGCGACTTGGCCCGATATAGAGGCGCCGCACATCCCCTCTGCTTCACTGATGAAGTAATGGAACATGAATTCTCGGAAGGGTTTAAACCCATGAACATCGAATCATATGATGGGACAGTAGACCCCGCGGTATGGATTGAGGATTTTCTCCTCCATATTCATATTGTCCGCGGTGATGATCTTCCTGCCATCAAATACCTCCCACTAAAACTCAAGGGACCTGCTCGACACTGGTTGAATAGTTTGCCCGACAACTCAATTAGCAGCAGGGAAGACTTGGAAGACGCCTTCATCGACAACTTCTAGGGTACATATGTCCGACCTCCGGATGCCGACGACTTAAGTCACATAGTTCAACAACCCGGAGAGTTAGCCAGGAAGTTCTGGACTAGGTTCTTAACTAAAAAGTACCAGATCATCGACTGTCCGGATGCTGAAGCCCTAGTTGCCTTTAAACATAGCATCCGTGATGAATGGCTCGCCCGACATCTCGGCCAAGAAAAGCTGAAGTCTATGGCAGCCCTCATGATGCTTATGACCCGCTTCTGCGCGGGCAAGGATAGCTGGCTAGCCCGTAGTAATAACAATGCAAGCGAACGTGGCACGTCTAAAGCCATAAATAGCAACGGCAAGCCCCGACGCAACAGACACAAGTGTTGAAGCAATGGTTGTCGATGTCAAAACCAGCGGATCTCGGTAGGGGGTCCCGAACTATGCGTCTAAGGCTAATGGTAACAGGAGGCTGGGGACACGATGTTTACCCAGGTTCGGGCCCTCTCGATGGAGGTAATACCCTACTTCCTGCTTGATTGATCTTGATGATATGAGTATTACAAGAGTTCATCTACCACGAGATCAAAGAGGCTAAACCCTAGAGGCTAGCCTATGGTATGATTGTTGTTGTCCTACGGACTAAACCCTCCGGTTTATATAGACACCATAGGGGGCTAGGGTTACACAGAGTCGGTTACAGAGAAGGAGATCTACGTATCCAAATTTCCAAGCTTTCCTTCCATGCAAAGGAGAGTCCCACCCGGACACGGGACGAAGTCTTCAATCTTGTATCTTCATAGTCCAACAGTCCGGCCAAAGTACATAGTCCGGCTGTCCGAGGACCCCCTAATCCAGGACTCCGTCAGTAGCCCCTGAACCAGGCTTCAATGACGATGAGTCTGGCGCGTAGATTGTCTTCGACATTGCATGGCGGGTTCCTTCTCCGAATAGTCCATATAAGATCTTGAATATGAGGATCGTGTCCGGCTCTGCAAAACAAATTCCACATACCACCGTAGAGAGTATAATATTCCACAAATCTAATATGCTGACATTCTTTCATAGTGTGATGCCGCAGCCCAGTCATTATTCGAACCGTTTTTCAACCCGCTATCGCACATACAGCGAGGTGGTCTTATTGGCACGTCTTGTCGAAGTAGAGATCGTGTCCCCTTATCTCGGGATTCTCATCAATACGGGCATGGGTAACCCAACCGCGCCATCAACGTAGCGCTTGGGGAATAAGCGAGTTTATCGGGAAAGTGGGAAGGCGCACGACCCTTGCGGCCTTTATAAGAAGATGAAGACTCCCTTCTTCTCCCATGCCTTCTTCTTTCTCTGCTCATCCATTCCCCTCTGCTCGAGCTCCAGCGCCCAAGCATTCGTCTTCTCCGCCCAACAAAGGTCTTCCGAGGATGTACAGATCCGGAGCAAGAGGCAAGTGATGGCCTCTACCGTCCAGGAGAAGGATATTAAAAAGCTTCGGGAGGCCAGGAATTTGGCCAAAAAATTTAGGCACCGTCACCCTACGTCGGGTCATATTGTCCCTACTCCGGAACCCCACGAGAGGGTCGTATTCCTCCCTCATTTTGTCCGCGGGCTAGGGTTCCCCTCCACCCATTCGTTCGTGGCATCATGTATTATTATGGGATCGATTTTCACGATCTATCCCCCAATTCCTTCCTCAACATCTTGACATTCATCGTCGTGTGCGAGGCCTTTCTGCGTATACCGCCACACTTCGGCTTATGGATGAAGATCTTTAATGTGAAGCCCAAGGTAGTGAGGGCGAGCACGCCGAGTGCGGAGGCGCCATGGTGAGCAAGATGCTCAAAGTCACATGGCCGACAGGTACCTTCAATGATTCCGTTAAAGAGTGGTAGTGGTAGTGGTTTTGCATCACCGAGCTGCGCAGCATGGAATGGGCCATTGCTCCCGAATTTTGACCCGGAGCCCCCTGCAGCTTACGTCCTGGCCCAAGAAGGGCCTAGACTGGTTTTCTCCCGACGAGTTGTCGGTGCTCCAGAACCGCGTCAAGGGTATGTAAGACAAGAATATCAAACTTGTCAACATAGTCCAGGCGATGTTAGTTTGCCGGATTCTTCCTTGTCAACACAGGGCTTGCAATTTATGGGAATTCGACCCGGTGAAAGTGCAATCATGCCCTTAATCATATTTTGATGTTGATGACAACACATATGCTCGGGACTAATCATGTTTATAAGGTATATCTCAGTATTATGTTCCAAATACCGTGTGCATGGATCATGACTAGGGACAAAAAGCATATAACTCAAGAATGGAGATACAAGATGTTGACTTCATTTATGGTTTGTTCTTGAGTATCGGGATCCCGCACTATTAAGAGGGGATCGATGGATCTAGTGAAAAACTTGCTCAAAAGCTACTATCTCTATACCTTGCCTTCGGACGTCCGGTGTTCTACGGATGTCCGGTCCTTCCTAATTGCCCGGACATCCGGACACTTCCGGACGTCCGACACTTCCACAACAGAAGCATTTATACGGATGTCCGGAACCCTCCGGACGTCCGACACTTCCACAACAGAAACATTTCTACGGATGTCCGGAACCCTCCGGATGTCCGACACTTTCACAACAGAAGCGTTCTTATGGATGTCCGGTCCCGCTCGGACGTTCGTATCCTGTACACTGAGTTGTGGGTCATACTTTTCATAGCAGCTGGTCGTCCGATAACTGTCGGACGTCCGGACCCATTTGGGCCTCTGGATGTCCGACGTCCTCCGGACGTCCGGTCATCCTGTACCCCAAACGGTCAATTCTTCCCACCACCTATATATATACCTTTCCCTCTCAAGAACACTCCTCACTCTCTCTCTCATTCATCCACACTAAATCCTAGATTCCCAAGTGTTGTAGGAGCATTTGAGAGAAGTTCTCCAATCAAGTGATAGATCCACTTCTTCCCCTTCTTTGCACCAAAGGAATTCGTGACTTGAGCAAGTTTTGAGCATTTCCCCATCGTTCTTGTTACTCTTGGAGGTTGGAGACTCCTAGGCGGTAGGAGTCATTCGGAGAGGAATCAAACTTTGTGATTACCCTCGAAAAAGTTTGTGAGGGTTTGGAGACCACCCCAAGGTCTACCACTAGTGGTTGAGAAACGCCTCCATGGTGTTGTCTCAAAGGGAGAATAGGGTGAGCCTTCGTGGCGTTGGTGTGCCTTCGTGGTAACATCCACCTCTCTAACGGTGACCAGCTTCCCTCCAAGGAAGTGAACATCGGCTTACATCCTCGTCTCCCGGAGTTGCGATTATTCCTAACCTTAACTCTCTACTTGTGGTTACTTGTCTCTTTACACTTACGTACATTATATTGTGCTTGCCTACTTACGTGTTTGTGTTATTTGCTTAGTACTTTGTGCTCACGTGCAATTGTTAGGCTCATCTTCATATTCCTCATTATTGCCTAAAAGTTGCCAAGTAATAATTAAAATTTGTAATTGTACCTATTCACCCCCTCTAGGTCCATCTTGATCCTTTTCAATTGGTATCAGAGCCTCGTGCTCTATTCTTGTGGCTTAACCGCCCTAGAGTGAAAAGAACCCAGATGGGACTCCCCTGGTTGTAGATCCTAAGGATAAAGGCGAGGTTTCTTCTGAAGTCAAGTCCTTTACGTCTCAGGATCTAGAACGGGCCCTTGCTAAGCAAAAAGAGGAGCATAATGCTTCTCTTGAGGCCTTGGTCCAACTGAGATTAGCCACGTTGTCCGCGGTGCTTGCACCACACTCAAGTGGTGTGGGTCCGAGGCCAACCGTGCCTACATCATCACTTGTTCAACAACCTCCTAGCAATGAACACGCCAGTGTTCCTTGGCTTTATGCAAGACCTCAGGTTGAGAAACCAAGATATAATCCTCAAGGCAAACCTCCTTTACTTACTGCTACTTCCGATTTTGCCTTGTGGAAAGTTGCTATGCAGGATTATCTTCGACATGGAAACGATGAGATGCTGGAGATTATAGAGTATGGCTATCGTGTGGTTGATCCAAAGAACCCCACACCAAGAGAAATATATGACAAGAACCTCAATGACTCGGCAATCATGTGTATAAGGAGAGGTATGGATGAAAAGCAAAGGAGACCGTTCATACACATCAAAAGTGCCAAGGAACTATGGGAAAGTATTATACGATCCAGGACTGGCACTTCTACCCTCCGGAGTGCTCAATATGAAATTGCCAAGGGGCAATTGCAAAATTTTTGTATGGAAAAGGTGAAACCCCCAATCAACTCCTTGAGCGTCTCATGACTCTCACTGCGGATATTGAGTCATGTGAGTGTGACAAGACACAAGATGGATTCAATATGACTAAGAGGTTTCTTGTGGATAAGTTGCTTCATGCTCTTGCTCCATATCATTATCAAATGGTGTGGGACATAAGACAACACCATACCTTCAAGGAAATGACTATAGATGACATCATATCCACCTTCCAACTATTTGAAGAGTCAAAGGCCAATGCCACAAAACATCTTGCCATGCATGGTTCCCCATCATCAAAAATCAATCTTGCATTGAAGGCCAAGCAAGTATGTGAAGATGAGCAAAGTGAAGAAGAAGAAGAAGAAGAAGATGATGAAGATGGTAATGAGATTGACTCCGACGAGGGCCCTTCGTATGAAGACATGGCTCTTTTTGTCAAGAAGTTTAGCGCCGGAAAATTCAAGGGAAGATTTCAAAAGAAGAAAGTAAGAAAATGCTACAACTGTGAAGAAACCAGTCATTTCTCCAACAAGTGCCCTTATGAGAAGAGAGAAGATAAACCAAGGTTTCCCAAGACCTTTCCCAAGAAGAAGTTGCCAAATCCTACTCCAAGCTCAAGAAGAGAGATGGAATGGCAATGGTTGCTTAAGAAGAATCTAATCCGGATGATGTTAGTGGTGTTGCCGGAGTTGCTCAAGACTCTCAAAACACGTTGAGGTTAGTAAAAAAGAGTGGTGACATGGTCACCTACAACTACATGAAAGATTACAAGGGCAACGCTCACAAGTGCCTAATGGCAAAGGCCATGGTTGAAGAAGGAGAGGACCAAAGCTCTTCTGACAAGGTCAAGGTAACTCCACGATCAAATCCTCCCCTTTTCACACCTTATACCCCTAGTCATGAGTACCTTGATGCGGAGGATAGCTATGAGGATGATGATCTAGATGATCCTATGATTGCTAAACTTAATAAGTTCATGTGCTCACTCAAAGGAAAGAAACTCACTATGTTTCGTATGCTTATGGAGATGGTGAGTAAGCACACCATCACCATTAAGGAACTCTAAACCCTTGTCACCGAGGAAAAGGAAAAGTGTGAAATCCTTGAGCGGGAAGTCCAATATGAGGAAGCACGAAATGATGAACTATGCTTAAAAATTGGTGCAAATATTAATGTTCACACTAATGATCTTACCTCCTTGAAAAAGGCTATTGACTCTTGCGAAGAGTTAATGAATGATAAAAGCAAGCTTGTGAAGTCTCATGCTTCTCTATCTAAGGATTGTGAGCTTCTATCCGTGTCTCTCAAGACTAAGGAAGGAGAGCTCACCGTTCTTAGAAAGAGTTTTGAGACGCTCAAACTTACTTATCTTGAAACTTTAGCCAAGGCTTACTCTTCCCCTATTATAAATGTTGATGCTTGTGCTACTAACTCTAGTAGTGATCTAGCATCTATTCTTGAGGAAAATCGTTTTCTCAAGGCTCAAATTGAGAAAGGTCTCATGACATGTGCTCAAGGGCAAAAGAATCTTGATGAGATTTTGAGCCAACACAATGAGGTGTTTGCCAAAGAGGGGCTTGGGTTTGACCCTAGTACAAGCAAGAAGAAGACGTCCTCCCAAAAGTGCACAACTCCTCTAAACGAAACTTTTGTAAGAGAAGGGCACAAGGAGAAAGGTAAGGTTGTGAGTGGGAAGGCCACAAGGGGCATTCCCACTCTCAACAAGCCTAAAGAGTTCATGCCTCCTTCCTATGTACTTCGTAAGACTAAGGATGGAGAAGTCTTTGCAAAATTTGTTGGTCCTCGAAATGCATTCTGGTTCTATGCTATTTGGGTCCCTAAGACCCTTGTAACTAACTTGAGAGGTCCCATTGCAAAATGGGTGCCTCTAACCAAGTCCTAATTGTGTGTAGGTAAGCTTCTCCGATGGAGTGAAATGGGTGATTGATAGTGGATGTACAAATCATATGACCGGAGATAGCAAATTGCTCTACGATTTCATGGAAGCTATTCAACCATTCATGAGCATTATGTTTGGTGGAGGTTCAAAAGGACATGTACTCGGGTTGGGCAAGGTGGCTATCACCAATGACATGTCTCTTGCAAATGTTATGCTTGTCCAATCCCTTAAATATCACTTGCTTTCTGTTCGCCAATTGGCTTCTATTGGTTATGATACACTCTTTGGACTAACGGATGTGAAAGTCTTTAAGAGAGATACTCTCGAAGTGGCCTTTGTTGGAGAGTTGGATGGCAACCTTTACACGGTTGATTTCTCGAAAAAGAGCACATTCCATGCAACTTGTCTAATGGCCAAGGCTGACAAGGGGTGGCTATGGCATCGCCGGCTAGCCCATGTCGGCATGAGAAATCTTCAAGATCTCTTAAAGGGGAATCACATCCTTGGACTAACCAATGTCTCTTTTGAGAAAGATCGTGTGTGTAGTGCATGCATAGCTGGGAAGCAACATCAATCAAAGCACCCACCCAAGAACATAGTATCTACTTCAAGGCCCGTGGAGCTCCTTCATGTGGATCTTTTTGGGCCTCCTTCATGGGATAGTCTTGGTGGGAAAAAGTATGGGCTTGTCATTGTTGATGATTACTCAAGATATACATGGGTGTTCTTCCTCAAGTACAAGGACGAAACAAAGATCACCTTCATTGATTTTGCCAAGCAAGCCCAACGCAAGTTTGACAAAGAAATCCAAGCAATAAGGAGTGACAATGGCTCTAAGTTCAAGAACTATACTTTGGAAGAATTTCTTAGTGATGAAGGGATTGAGCATCAATATTCAGCTCCATACACCCCTCAGCAAAATGGTGTGGCCGAACAGAAGAACCATACACTTGTAGAGTTGGCAAGGTCCATGTTGGATGAATACAAGTCACCACATAGTTTTTGGGCTGAAGCTGTTAATACCGCATGCCATGCATCAAAGCGACTCTTCCTCCACACTATATTGAAAAAGACTCCATATGAGCTTCTAACTGGAAACAAGCCAAATGTCAAGTACTTTCGTGTATTTGGGTGCAAATGTTTCATTCTCAACAAAAGAGAACGGTTAGGAAAATTTCAATCCAAAACAATTGAGGGTATATTTGTTGGTTATGGATCAAACTCTCACGCCTATAGAGTCTACAACAAATCCAATGGATGTGTTGTAGAAACTTGTGACATGGTGTTTGATGAATTTAATGGCTCCCATGGGGAGCAAGTTGATCTAAGTGATGTAGGTGAAGAAGATTCTTCTCAAGACATTTTGAACATGGGTGTTGGTGCACTTATTCCTATGGAACAAGAACCTCATGATGATCAAGAAGAAGATGGAGGTCTCACACATCATCAAACTACTTCAACATCCATACCAACACAAGTTCCTAGTGTTAAACCGATACCCTTAGCCCAAGTTGAAGAGGTTGATCAAGTCTCTCTTAATGATAATCATCAAGAACAAGATCATCATCAAGAGCAAGAACAAGAAAGTCCAATCATGGATGACGAACCTCAACAAATGCAACATGAACAAGAAGATCTTCCTCCACACGTGAATGATCCATATGTTGAAGATGTGGATGATGGACATGAAGTTGAACCTCGTGAAACCCTCACCTCCATCATGCCTCGAGTGGCCGGTCGTGTTGATGTTGACAAAATCCTCACCGGCATCTCAAAAGGTAGAGTCACTCGTAAACATTTGACAAACTTTTGAGCTCACTTCTCGTTTGTGTCTAGTATTGAGCCACTCAAGGTACAAGAGGCATTGATGGACAACGATTGGATTATTGCTATGGAAGAAGAGTTGAACAGTTTTGAACGCAACCAAGTGTGGTCACTAGTCAAGAGGCCATCCACCAAGCACAACGTCATTGGAACAAAATGGATTTTCAAGAACAAGCAAGATGAAAATGGTGTAATCATCCGCAACAAGGCAAGGTTAGTGGCACAAGGGTACTCACAAGTTGAAGGTTTTGACTTTGGTGAGACCTTTGCCCCCGTAGCCCGTCTTGAATCCATTCACATTTTACTTGCCTATGCCGCTTTCAATGGTTTTACATTACATCAAATGGATGTGAAGAGTGCTTTCCTTAACGGTCCTCTACAAGAAGAAGTATATGTGTCACAACCACCCGGGTTCGTTGATCCCTTTCACAAAGACTATGTGTATAAACTTCATAAGGCTTTGTATGGCCTCAAACAAGCACCTCGTGCTTGGTATGATCATTTGAAGAAGTTTTTACTCGATGATGGTTTTGTGAGAGGGGTTATCGATCCCACTCTTTTTACTAAGAGGGACAAGGGTGATTTGATTCTATGCCAAATCTATGTAGATAACATCATTTTTGGTTCTCCTAACATTCATTTGTGCAAGAAGTTTGCGGATTCAATGACCAAGAATTTTGAAATGTCACTCAGTACGGATTTGAAGTTCTTTCTCGGATTTCAAATTCAACAATTTCAAGAAGGAATTTTCTTATCTCAAGCAAAGTACCTCAAGGATATTCTAGAAAAGTTTGGTATGTCTGACGCTAGTCCATGCAAGACACCCATGCCAACCAAAATTACTCTCACTGAAGACACAAATGGTACTCCCTTCGACCCATCTACTTACCCTCTATGATTGGTTCATTGCTTTATCTTTGTGCATCTAGACCAGACATCATGTTCAGTGTATGCATGTGTGCTAGATTTCAAGCTTTCCCTATGGAAAGTCATCATAAGGCGGTTAAGCATATTCTTAGATACCTTGTTCACACCCCAAAGTTGGGCCTCTGGTACCCCAAGGATGCTAAGTTTGATCTCATTGGGTACACGGATACGAATTGGGCTGGAGACAAAGTGGATCATAAGTCCACATCCGGTGCATGTCAGTTTCTTGGACGATCCTTGGTGAGTTGGTCCTCGAAGAAACAAAATTGTATTGCTCTCTCTACCGCAGAAACTGAATACATTGCTGCCGCTAGTTGTGCAACTCAGTTGTTATGGATGAGGCAAACTTTGAAGGATTACGGTATCACCTATAGAAATGTGCCTCTTCTGTGTGATAATGAAAGTGCCATCAATATTGCTGAGAACCCCAAAGATCATCTCCGCACCAAACACATTGATATTAGGTATCATTTCTTGAGAGATCATGTTGAAAAGGGTGATATTCACATTGATCACATTGGTACAGATTTTCAACTAGCAGATATCTTCACCAAACCTTTAGATGAAGCAAGGTTCTGTCGACTTAGGCGTGAACTTGGTACCTTGGAGCTTGACAACATTATGTGAAATCTAGTACCATTCTTGCATGAATCTAATGTCTTGTCATGATGTAGGCATATACTTAGGGGGAGACATTCAATTCATGAATGTTCTTGCCCTACTCAATGCATAAAAAGAACCAACACTCTCAAAGTATCCATGGGTCTAGACCTATGGTGCTTTAACATGATGGAGTAGTGACTATGCACTCAAAGTTCAAGTCTTTCCGTGTCATGTCATGTCTACTCAGACATTGTGGCATTAGCCACCACTTGTAGTATATGGCTATGGTTGAGTAAGGTAGGGTATGAGTTACTACATAAATAAGTTTTACTGTGGACGAAAAATTACCTTCTCCTCATCATGATCAGCACTTGCATTTTCTTACCTCATGTCAAAACTTCTGGCGTCGGACGTCCGTAGGTTCCGGACGTCCGTGTGGTATTTCACTGCCGGTCGTCCGTAAGCATCCGGACGTCCGTATATTCTTCTCTGATTACCATCGACCGGTCGTTCGGCCTCTCCGGACGTCCGTAAAATCCACTCTGGTTCCCTTAAGTTGGCCGTGGCACCGAAAATCCGGACGTCCGTAAAAAAACTTTCTGTTACAATCTGTCTGGTCGTCCGAAGCCGTCGGTCGTCCGTAGAATCATCTCTGTCATCCTTTATCTTCTGTTGGTCCCGACTCCGGTCGTTCGTACTCTCCCGGATGTCCGGACCCATATTTGACTCCGGTTGTTCGTAGGTTCCGGACGTCCGGACGTTTTTACTGGCCACTATATAAACTGCGCCGTAGGGTTTCTAAACTAACCGCATCCTATCCACTACTTTCCCCATTGCCGCCGCCGTTCCTGCCGAGCGACCACTCACCGCGGCCGCCCTCCGCCGTGCCCCTCGCCGGGGCTTCTCTCTGCCGCGGATCTACGGCTCGCCGTCCAGCCCGTCCAGCCTGGGGTTTCTCTCCCCGTCCAGCCCGTTGACCCCCTGCTCCAGCTCGCCGCTCGGCTCCTCCGTGTTCTTCCTTTCAAGGTAGGGCACAACCTCCCCCCCTCATGCCTTCACCTTGATCTATGGAGGGCTGTTGATATGTGCTTTCCTTCTCCCCTAGGTCACGATGCCTCGGTCCAAGCACTCAGCTCGCAAGCAAGTCGCCGGAGGGCCGGCTCGTCCGTCTCGTCGTGGTGGCTCCGACGACTCCCAGGAGGAAGATCGTCCTCCGAAACGTGCCGCTCGTCCTCCCAGCTCGTCCAGTGATTCCTCTTCGTAGGGGTCGGACTTTGAGGATGAGCTTGAAGAGGTGGATCCGTCCCCGATGGTTGGCGTCCGCGTCGCTGCTCCCAAGCCAGGCACTCGTCGTCCAACCTTTCAACCTCCTCCTCCTCCGGTGCAACCCCACGGTGATGCCCATCACATCTCAATTGAGCCTCCACTGTCACTCGGCCGTCATGTTAAGCGTTTCAACGAGGTCCCCAAAGCTTCATATCTTAAATTGCGTCGTGATGTAGATCAATTCACTGTTGTTAGGGATTCTCAGGATAGTCGTTTTCGCACAAATGTCCAAGCCGACATCTTCACCATGATTGTCATCCCTAAAGGCTTGTCACTTCATGTTTGCATTGATCTTGATCACATTCGCACTCATCCGGAGAAATATCCGGGAGCCATTGAGCTCATTGAGTCGTCAAATCAAGCTGCTCCATTCGCCTTTCAACATGATTTTAACCATGCTGCCATCCATCAGTTTTATGCCACATGTTACTTTGCTCCTGATAACACTGTCACATGGATGACCTCCGACACTGCACTCACATCATCTTATGCTCAGTTTGTCACTACACTTGGATTTCCCGACACTGGGTTCAAAATCCACAAGGATGACCCCAACCATAAGCCCAAGGGCATTGCGGTCTGTGCGGATCTACTTAGACCCATACCATCTTTGTCTAACATTGAAAAACAAAAGGGTCTAAACCAAGTCTCCATTTGGCCCTTTCCATTCAGCATCATTTATCAGTGTGTCATCCGCACCATTTATCCCAAGATGGGTGACAAGGGCTCCTGCAGCAGCTACTGCATTGATCTCATGCATCGCCTCTTCACATCTCCTAAAGGGAAGATCAATGTTCCACACTTTCTGTGGCATGAGATCCGCCTTGCTAGCTTCCAGCACAAGCGGGCTTTTCCTCATGCACCTTTTATTCAGGCTTTTATCGAGAGTGTAGCTCCCTTTCCCATTTCACGCACTCATATACATGAGAGATGGGTCATTCCCGCTCACATGGCGGCTGATCATGTTCCTCCTCCACCCGCTACTGCTAGTCGCACCGCCGCTAGTTTTCCTTCTCATGCTACCCATCCATCTTCCAGTGCTGCCCCCTTTGGGCGCATTGCTCGTTTTCTTGGGAAGGCTCATTCAGCCATGATGAAGATGTTCACCTACCATTGCTCCCAACACCACGACGTGGTCACTCGCATGGTCACTTCCAACAACACTCTGAAGGCTCGTTTGAGAGACTCAGGAGTGTATGATGTGAGTGACGATGAGCGTCTTCCTGCAGACCCCCCTTCTAACTTTGGTTTTCCCTCTGGTCCTGAGTGGGCTGATTTCTTTGACGAGGCTGGTGGCAGTGGTGCTCATGATGATGATGATGAGGATGATCTCTAATGCTGTTATGTCATCCCCCCTAGTTCTTTTTTGGATACTTGATGCCAAAGGGGGAGTAGGCTCCATATGCATGTTATTCTAGCTCATTATGTAATCAAACTTATTGTTATGGTTGTGTTTTGGCCTGTACTGAACCTATGTTATGAGTTTGTTGAACTATGTTATGAGTTTGTTGAATCTGAGATTTGGTGAATCTACATGTGATGAATCTATATGAAATATTTAACTCTTGATTATCGTATGTTATACGGGAGCCATCAGTTGAGGGGGAGCCCTCATCATTTTGTTTTAGTAGTATCTATGGTATCACTTTGAGGGGGAGCTCGCTCGCTACTCATTCTTATTATGGTTATTGAGATCCACAACAAATACTTCCGATTACTATTATGAGTATGCATATGAGTTGTCATCAACTACCAAAAAGGGGGAGATTGAAAGTGCAATCATGCCCTTAATCATATTTTGATGTTGATGGCAACACATATGCTCGGGACTAATCATGTTTATCAAGTATATCTCAGGATTATGTTCCAAAGACCGTGTGCATGGATCATGACTAGGGAAAAAAAGCATATAACTCAAGAATGGAGATACAAGATGTTGACTACATTTATGGTTTGTTCTTGAGTATAGGGATCCCGCACTATTAAGAGAGGATCGATGGATCTAGTGAAAAACTTGCTCAAAAGCTACTATCTCTATACCTTGCCTTCGGACGTCCGGTGTTCTACGGACGTCCGGTCCTTCCTAGTTGCCCGGACATCCGGACACTTCCGAACGTCCGACACTTCCACAACAGAAGCATTTATACGGATGTTCGGAACCCTCCGGACATCCGACACTTCCACAACAGAAACATTTCTACGGATGTCCGGAACCCTCTGGACGTCCGATACTTTCACAACAGAAGCGTTCTTACGGATGTCCGGCCCCGCTCGGACGTCCATATCCTGTACACTGAGTTGTGGGTCATACTTTTCACAGCGGCCGGTCGTCCGATAACTGTCGGACGTCCGGACCCATTTGGGCCTCCGGACGTCCGACGTCCTCCGGACGTCCGGTCATCCTGTACCCCAAACGGTCACTTCTTCCCACCACCTATATATATACCTTTCCCTTCCACGGGATAAGGTTGACCATTCACTTTGAGCCTCTCAAGAACACTCCTCACTCACTCTCTCTCATTCATCCACACTAAATCCTAGATTCCCAAGTGTTCTAGGAGCATTTGAGAGAAGTTCTCCAATCAAGTGATAGATCCACTTCTTCCCCTTCTTTGCACCAAAGGAGTTCGTGACTTGAGCAAGTTTTGAGCATTTCCCCATCGTTCTTGTTACTCTTGGAGGTTGGAGACTCCTAGGCGGTAGGAGTCATTCAGAGAGGAATCGAACTTTGTGATTACCCTCGGAAAAGTTTTTGAGGGTTTGGAGACCACCCCAAGGTCTACCACTAGTGGTTGAGAAACGCCTCCGTGGTGTTGTCTCAAAGGGAGAATAGGGTGAGCCTTCATGGCGTTGGTGTGCCTTCATGGTAACATCCACCTCTCTAACAGTGACTAGCTTCCCTCCAAGGAAGTGAACATCGGCTTACATCCTCGTCTCCCGGAGTTGCGGTTATTCCTAACCTTAACTCTCTACTTGTTGTTACTTGTCTCTTTACACTTACGTACATTATATTGTGCTTGCCTACTTACGTGTTTGTGTTATTTGCTTAGTACTTTGTGCTCACGTGCAATTGTTAGGCTCATCTTCATATTCCTCATTATTGCCTAAAAATTGCCAAGTAATAATTAAAATTTGTAATTGTACCTATTCACCCCCCCTCTAGGTCCATCTCGATCCTTTTCACCCGGCCAAGCACCAGACCCTGTGAGAGCTCTTTGGCTCCTTGCATAAGGACATTCGGAAGGTGCTCTTTAAGTCCGGCAAATCATGGCCGGACTCCGCCGAGGACCGCGGGTACCAATTGTCCCGCCCTACAAGTTCGGTGAGTCATTGTATGTTGGCAATTCATATTTTCATTCACATATCCTGAGAAAAAAATGCTTTATGTGTTTTCCACAATTCTCCTAGGGCTGGACGAGGAAAGCGGAGCAGGTCTACTGTCCGGCCCCTCTACCCGAAGAACCGGCCGGCCCACTTCTGACGAAGATGCTGGTCCCGGCGCCTTACAAGGCGCTGGAGAAAAAGGCCGAGAAGGAGGCCAAGAAGACCAGGGGCGGCCTTCGTTGCCGTGGTACTTCGGACACAATATCCGAAGACTCTGATGCCCGATCATCCTCCGGGGACGATTAGGAAGAGGAGGAAGACCCATCCCCCGCAAGGGGAGGAAAGAAAAGGACGACCTCCCCATCTTTGGAGGCCGAGTCGCCCAAGAAGGAAAAAACTCCCCTTCTCGAGAAGTCCACCGCTGCTGCCGATAGCAGCCCGGAGCGGGATCCCAGGGCCCAGCCCCTGGTGAACTCGTAAGTATATAGAATCCGAATATGTTTATGCATCCAGACTCATCATGGCATAATATTTTAATCTGCGCCATACTTTTTTGCAGTCCGACCAGGTCCCACGCTGAATAATCCTCGGAGGATTTACTGGGCTCGGATGCTATGGAGAGTGGGACGCCCCCGAAGGCTCCTTCCCCCAAACATGTGAATGACACCGAGGTTTCGTCCCAGAAGGACCCATGCCAAGGAGGGGGGGGGAAGCTCGTAAAGGCGCGCCAGGAGGTCAAACTTCGGGGACCAGACATATGGGAGCGAAGGCTCCCACGGGCGTCGACGGCGGGGGCTATCTTGAATTTGGACCCCAGCAGGACGCAATTCTGGAGACCAATATGGCTCCAGAAGCAAGCAGGCTACCTCCCTCAACTGGTGGGGTGTGCCCGCTCCATCGGCAACCTCTGTTCAACCAGAGGTGTCGGATACTTTATCGGCAGCGCTGAAGAGCGCCTCCATCGTCGATGAACACCGTGCCCTTATGGGTGCAGTGATTGAGAAGATTCAGTCTGCTAAGAGTGGACTGAATGAAGCCTGCATCAGCCTTATAACGGGCCTTGAGGTATGTTTTGGGAGGTTTCGAAGAGTGTCATAGTGTAGGTAGTAACCGCTGATACACTGCTCGGTGAAAGAAAGAATCGAACAGAGGATCAAATAAATGTTCATAGGAGACTCACTTCATGGCATCTTTCTTTTGTTCAAAAGCAGGCGTCTGTAGCAACTGCCGCCTCTCAAACTATGGAAGTCTCCAGACTGAGGCAGAGTCTGGAGCGTGCCGAAGAAGAACTCGGCCAAGTAAAGAAGCAGTTGGATGATAACCAAGGTATGTAGAAACCTTGTTTGGATTTAGCACAAATGAATTAATTAGTCTGATGAAAGTATTTCTATGATGTGCTCTAGGGGCGATGGCCGAAATTGAGGCTCTTAAGAAGGCTGTGGCCGAAGCCAAGAAGAAAGCAGCCGCAGAGCAGGCACTTCACAAAAAGCACGAGGCCAGGGTTATTGAAGCTGAGCGAGAGCTTCAAGAGGCCGTGAAGAAATGCGAGACTTTGGAGCAGAGTTTATCAAGGAAAGAATCCGAACTCGCCCAAGCTCGCCAAGCCGCAAATGATGCCCGGGAGGAGGCCCAAGGTGCTCTGAAGGAAATTCAGGAGGCGAGGAAGATTGCGGCTGGTAAGGCTATTTATATACAACGCGGTCTTTTTTGAAAGGAGAAAATCAAGTTGGTAATTTGAATTCTGATTTCTCTAGGGGTGTTTGCGGAGCTGCCACGCAGCATATCTGATGCCACCCAATTCTACCGAGCCAAGGAAAATAAGACTGCGGAGAGACTCTTCCGGTTGCAGTATTTGGTGCCGAATTATCCGGTGCCATTTGCCGATCAGCTGAAGCAGCTGATCGAACTGCACAAGGCGGCCGAACTAGCCATGAAGGATTTGATTGTCCAGATATGGCCTGCCGAGCCAATTCCAAGTAGTTACTTCAGGCTCCTGACACGGCTTGTGAGTGCTTGACCTCGACTCGAAGTCATCAAGCGGTCGGTCTGTATGGAGGGTGTGCGAATGGCCTTCGCCCATGCAAAAGTGCACTGGGGCAAGATGGATGTGGAAAAGCTGATGACCGAGAGACCGCGGGAGGGGAAGGAGCATCGCAAGCCACAATTATATTATGATAGTGTCCTGAAAGGAGCCCGCCTTGCGGCGGAGCAATGCACCAAGGACATTGTATTTCCACGAATACAGTCATGCTGTCCTTTGTAATGTTGAACAAGGTCATTTCTATTATTTATTGCATGTTATGTGAAGATTTTTCCTCCTGTGCGGCCGTTTTATATATATTAATCCTGAGAGTTGGCCAGTCGCCGGCTTCTGCCCCCATGTAGGAAGTACAGGGGTGTACGGGATAAACCTGAGCACTCTTTATCCCATTTTTGGGTCCTTGAAGGAGGTGTTCAGCACAACGAACCAAGCAATCAGACTATAGGGCTTTATCACTCTCACTTAGCCATAGGAGTTTGAGAAAAGGAAGGTTGGCGCAGCCCCTGGTGTTCGGAAGACGACACGAGGGGCTCTATAAGCACCTGATCAGAGGAAAACTGATCCATCGCACGCTGCATTGGTTATAGCATAATGCGGGAGAAATCCTTAAAGATTTTCAACCTCTCAAACAGCTGACCAACCCTTGTTGTATCATGACAGTCAGTTTTCGGCTTTCTCTACTGAGGTGCTCGTCCGGAAGAACCGGGACACAATCGTAGTAGTTCTCCCAGTGCTACCTTAGCTGATATAGTGGAACGTAAGGTACCAAAACATGGGAGCCGGGCAAACCCAACTATTGACCCAAGACATGATTCGGAGCTGATGCATATAATGCTATAAGTTCGGGGTGCCGAATGACTGTGAAGGTGGTCGGACTTTTTTACCGTATTATGGGTACAATGAAGCCCCTGGCGTATTAAGGCATATCGTGATGTACGGATGCCATTTGACAAAGAGTGTCGATTAAGAAACAACAGTAGATGAGAGTCATATAAAGCTATATGTTGTAATTGAATAACACGCCAATGCATATGAGTACAAGTAATGTGAAAAATAAACATGATTTCAGAACCTGCTGAGGCTAGGCGGGAGGAGGCTGCGCGCGGATCCGAAGTATGTTCAGATGGTCAGTGAGGGGAATATCTAAAGATTCCCTTATGTGTTCAAGTTGTTTCCATGTCGCCAGTCCTGGCCTATGCAAAAGTGAACCTACAAAGAAAAGGAGACAAACGTTTGTGTTTCTCATAGCGGTTGAGCCGCAGTGTGTGGCCTATCCAGGCTCTGCCTCGTTTTACTGCCAGAGTGTTTTAATTAGGCTCCGGACGAGCCGGGCTATCCCACCGCGAAGTAGCTCGGACTCCCTTGATGGTGTCCGGAAGTTTGGCTGTCGCCTCGAAGTTCGATCGAAAGATGCCACTAGTTGCTTCTTCTCCTAATGCGGTGGTATACTCTTTGGCATATAGGGGAGGTTCGGCCATGCCATTAACTATTATGACGCCACGTGGACCGGGCATCTTGAGTTTTCGGTAGGCATAATGTGGCACCGTGTTGATTCGAGCAAACACGGTTTGTCCGAGCAGTGCATGATAATTACTGCAAAAAGGGACGATGTCGAAGATTAACTCTTCGGTACGGTAGTTGTTCGGTGATCCGAAGACTACCTCCAGAGTGATGGAGCCTGTACAACGGGCCTCCACACCTGGTATGACATAAAGGTGGTTTTAGTGGGCTTGATCATTGAATGATCAATACCCATCTTGCGTACTGTGTCCTGATACATCAGGTTTAGACTGCTACCTCCATCCATAAGGACTCGTGTGAGGTGGAATCCGTCAATTATTGGGTCAAGGACGAGTGTGGCTAAATTGCCCTGATTGGCCTTGGTCGGATGATCTGTACGATCGAAAGTGATCGGCCATAGTACATATTGTGGGGCGACTGGCTCCGTTAAGTCGTCATCCCTAAGCTTACGCATCCGTTCCAATTTGGGAATGTGGATGGCGTTTATCATGTTCACCATTTTCATTCAAGGGGGAAATTTCTTTTGCCCTCCTTTGTTTGGAGATCGGGGCTCCTCATCATCGTCATCGCTTTGAGACCCTTTCTCTTTATTTTCGGCACCTGACCTATCGTCTTGTTTGAAGACCTAGCATTCTCGGTTGGTATGATTGGTTGCTATTCCTGGGGTGCCGTGAATTTGGCATGGACGATCGAGTATGCGGTCCGGACCAGACGGGCCCAAATTGTTATTTTGGAATGGCTTTTTCCACTGACCGGAGTTAGAGCCATGGAATCCAGCATTGACTGTCGTGTCTTCGGCGTTATCACCATTTTTGCGACGCTTGTGTTTGTTGCGTCGAGGTTTTCCATTGCTATCTCTGGCCTCTAATGTGCCAGGATTGCTTGCTGTGTTGTCGCTACGAGCCAACCAGCTATTTTCGCCCGCACAAAAGCAGGTCATGACTGTCGTGAGGGCTGCCATGGACTTCGACTTTTCTTGACCGAGATGTCGGGCAAGCCACTCGTCATGGATATTATGCTTAAAGGCAGCTAGGGCTTCGGCATCCGGACAGTCGATAATTTGGTTCTTTTTGGTTAGGAAGCGAGTCCAGAATTTCTTGGCTAACTCTACGGGCTGTTGGGTTATGGGACTTAAGTCATCAGCATCCGGCGGTCGCACGAAAGTGCCCTGGAAGTTGTCAAGGAATGCGTCTTCCAGGTTCTCCCAACTGCTAATGGAGTTTGCCGGCAAGCTGTTCAGCCAATGCCGAGCCGGTCCCTTGAGTTTTAGTGGGAGGTACTTGATGGCGTGTAGATCATCGCCGCGGGCCATGTGAATGTGGAGAAGGAAATCTTCAATCCATACCGCGGGGTCTGTTGTACCATCGTATGATTCAATATTCACGGGTTAAACCCTTCTAGGAATTCATGATCCATTACTTCGTTAGTGAAGCATAGGGGGTGTGTGGCGCCTCTGTGCCGGGCTATGTCACGACGCAGCTCAAATGTGTCTGGTCTGTTGTGTTCGGCCCGTCCGGACTTTCTACTGTATCCGGCATGACGGTCATCATCACGCGTTGTGGAGCGCCCCCGTGATCGATAGATCGATTTTGATTGTCCTGCTTTGTTTTCCAATATGTCTCACAGGTCCTGCGTGTAGCCCCGGGCCTTAGTGTTTTTGTTTGATTGGCGACGGGGTGCGGGCTGGTGTTCGGACTGATACACCGCTTTGTCTCGGCCACGAGGTGGCCGGTCAGCCTCGTCCTGTGATGGTAGTGCAGGCTCTAGTGCCTCCTCCTCCAATTGAGGTAGCAATCTGTGCTTCGGGTAACTTTTGGTTGGGCGCTCGAGTCCGTATTCCTCGGCTGCCAGGACCTCAGTCCATCTATCTGTTAGCAGATCTTGATTAGCTCGAAGCTACTGCTTTTTTTTCTTCAGGCTTTTTGAAGTGGCTATAAGCCGACGCTTGAAGCGCTCCTGCTCGACGGGATTCTCAGGCATGATAAATTCTTTGTCGCTGAGGCTCACCTCGTCTTCGGAGAGAGGCATATAATTGTCATCCTCCAAGTATCCATCTGTTGCCTGTTCATGAGGGCTAACTTGCCCATCCTCCCATTCATCCTGCTCGAAGTCTGGCTGGGCGGGATTGTTTTCGTCTTCGGCATCATCTAGAGTGATATTGTCTCTTGTGCCGGTATTGCTATTTTTGCTATGGCGGGGCTTAGAGCGGCGCCGATGACGCCGGTTCTTAGATTGCTTCTCAAGGGGATTATCCTCCATTGCCTCATAGCCATCGCTTTCTTTAGGGTGTCCACCATGTATATATCATATGATGAGGTGGTTGTCCAGCGCCCTGTGGGCGGTGGTTCCTATTCTTCTCTTGCATCATCGTCAATATCGTCGATGTCTTCGGAGTCGAAGTCCAGCATGTCGGTTAAGTCATCGGCAGTGGCTATTAAGTGGGTGGTGGGTGGGGAACGAATTTCTTCGATGTCCACTTCCCACTCAAGTCGGGCATAGTTCGGCCAAGAGTCTCCTGACAGAGAGAGGGACTTTAATGAATTTAACACGTCGCCCAAGGGCGAGTGCTGAAAGATGTCCGCGGAGGTAAACTCCATGATCGGTGCCCAACTAGATACGATAGGCGCGGATGCACGCGGTTCGGGGCCTATGGTCGGAGACGAGTCCGAGGGTCCGATGACACAGATCTTATTGGAGGCGGAGTATGTGTTCGGCTCTAACGCTGATGAGTGTGCGGCTTCCTTGGCGGGGTCCATCCACCTGTCCTCGGATGTCATGATCTGCTCCGGGTTAATGGCCGGTGCGGCTGCAGGTGTAATCTCCCGAACACCGTCCGATGGCATATCTAAGTCATGCTCGTCGTGACTGTTCGGCACACTTGACATGGGCTCGAATCCATCGAAGATCAAGTCTCCGTGGACATGGGCGGTGTAGTTCAAGTTTCCAAACCTGACCTGATGTCTAGGGACGTAGCTATCGATCTGCTCCAGGTGGTCAAGCAAGTTGGCCTGTAGTACGAAGCCACCGAATGCGAAGATCTGTCCGGGGAGGAAAACCTCACCCTGGATCTGTCCAAGCAAGTTGTCTGCTGATGATTGAAGGAGCCATAAAGCCTTATCGTTACGACACAGTGGAACTCTCAATGAAAGCACCAATGTCAGTATCAAAACCGGCAGATCTCAGGTAGGGGGTCCCGAACTGTGCGTCTAAGGCTAATGGTAACAGGAGGCTGGGGACACGATGTTTACCCAGGTTTGGGCCCTCTCAATGGAGGTAATACCCTACTTCCTGCTTGATTGATCTTGATGATATGAGTATTACAAGAGTTGATCTACCACGAGATCAGAGAGGCTAAACCCTAGAAGCTAGCCTATGGTATGATTGTTGTTGACAACAACAATCATACCATAGGCTAGCTTCTAGGGTTTAGCCTCTCTGATCTCGTGGTAGATCAACTCTTGTAATATTCATATCATCAAGATCAATCAAGCAGGAAGTAGGGTATTACCTCCATCGAGAGGGCCCGAACCTGGATAAACATCGTGTCCCCAGTCTCCCGTTACCATTAGCCTTAGACGCACAGTTCGGGACCCCTACCCGAGATCCGCCAGTTTTGACACCGACATTGGTGCTTTGATTGAGAGTTCCTCTGTGTTGTTGCTGTAAGGCTCGATGGCTTCTCCAACCTTCAACAACTCCATCCAGGGTGAGACTTTTCTCCCCGGACAGATTTTTGTGTTCGGTGGCTTCGCACTGCGGGCCAACTCGCTTGGCCATCTAGAGCAGATCGACAGCTACGCCCCTGGCCATCAGGTCAGGTTCGGTAACCTAAACTACACTGCCGATATCCGCGGAGACTTGATCTTCGGCGGATTCAAGCCCATGTCAGGAGCGCCGAATGATCGCCATGCGCGTGACTTAGATCTGCCGTCGGACAGTATTTGGAACATCGCACCTGCTACGGCTCCGAACTTCGTTCCAGAGCAGGTCGTGCCTTCTGAAGAAGGGTCGATGGACCCCGCCCCGGAGGCCGCACACTCCTCGGCGTTGGAGTCGAACACAGACTCCGCTCCTAAGGAGATCTGTGTCTCCGGACCCCCGGACTCACCTTCAGTTGTAGGTCCCATACCGCATGCATCCATGCCCATCGAATATGATTGGGCTCCAATAATGGAATTCACCGCCGCAGATATCTTCCAGCACTCCCCCTTCGGCGATGTGCTAAATTCATTAAGATCTCTCTCCCTATCAGGAGATTCCTGGCCGAACTATGTTCGGCTCGAGTGGGAAGTAGGCGACGAACAAATTCGTCACGCACCACCACCCATTTAATAGCCATGGTCAATGACCTGACCGACGTGCTTAACTTCGATTCCGAAGACATCGACGGTACAGGCGACGATGCGGGAGAAGAACAGGAACCAGCGCCCACAGGGCGCTGGACTGCCACCTCTTCATATGATATATATATGCTAGATACTCCCAAAGAAAACAATGGTGATGAGGCAACAGGAGATAACCCCTCGGTGAAGAATTCAAAGCATGGGCGTCTCCGGTGCCGCTCCAAGCCCCGCCACAGCAATAGCGACACCGAAGAAGAAATTAATCCAGATGGCGCCGAAGAGGGATACAATCCCGATCAGCCTACCCTCAAGCAGGCCGAACAGATACACGGAAAGGTCAGCCCAGACGAATAGGCGACAAACGGATACTTGTAGGACAATAACTATATGCCTCCCTCCGAAGACGAGGCGAGCCTCGGTGACGACGGATTCGGCGTACTAGAGGATCCCTTAGAGCAGGAGCGCTCGAAGCGCCGGCTTATAGCCACTGCAAGAAGCCTGAAAAAGAAACAACAGCAGCTTCAAGCTGATCAGAATCTGCTCACAGATAGACGGACTAACGCCCGGGCAGCCGAGAAATACGGACTCGAGCGCCGAACAAAATACTACCCAAAGCGCATGCTACTACCTCAATTCGAGAAGGCGACACTAAAAATAAAACACAGGCCCACACCCCGCCGATAGCACACTACGGCAAGGGGCTACGTGCAAGACCAGCATTACATACCAAACAGCAACATAGCAAGCACCCCGGGCACATCAGGAGCCAAAAACAAAGTCTGTAAACCTTGGTGCAACAAATATAAGCGGCCCAAGGCAAAGAATGACGCCCAGGAAACGACAGTCAGCATGGGATCCCGTATTCTTCAACCCGTTCAGCGGGAGAAGAGAATTCAAAATCACAATTTGGGCCCCTCGAGCCGACCGCATACTTGACCGCCCATGTCAAATTCATGGTACCCTAGGAGTGCCAGCCAGCCATACCAATAGAGAATGCTGGGTCTTTAAACAGATCGGTAGGTCGACACCAGACACAGCATGAAGAGGTCCCAGGGCAAGGAGCCCAGATTATCAAGCCTAAGGATCAATCACTCGAGGACCAGACCCACTAAAAAACTCATTTTAGAGTGTCATAACTAGGCGCGAAGGCCACTTAGGCCCCGCCACTCTGGAGATGGTCTTCGGATCGCCAAAAAATTGCCATACCAAAGAACTCACTTTCGGCATTGCATCTCTAGGCAGTAGCTATTCAGCACCGCCAGGATACACTGCAACTCGACGCATTATCACCCAATGCCGACGACAGTCTTAAAAAAACCAGACCCACGTGATGTAGACACAATCACGGGCAAGACCGAGCTTCGCCTCGGCGCCGAAGAGTCTTCGGCCACTTTATTAACAGAAGCAGCGAGTTACAGTTTTTTCAATCGAACCTTGATTCGACAGCCGAACTCCCGGACAGCGATAAAGGAGTCCAAACTACTTCATGATACTCCAGCCCGATCATGGCTCATACAGATCCTCCAGCATAAGCTGGACGGGTCACATCCACGGCTCAGCCGCTGCTCACACACGCCTTTTAGCATTATTTGCAGGTTCGCCTTTGCACATAACTGAACCGATGACTTGGAATCAGCTCGGACACACACAGGGGGTATATCCACCCCACATGAATACAATTCAGATATTACTCCGGACCCGCGCACAGCTCCCTACCGCTCGGTCCCAACAGGTTCTGCCGTCATGCCTCTCTTTTATAACATGCACTGTACTCATACGCATAGTCGTATTACTTAAATACAACATGTAGAGTCATTTGACGCTTATATGCTATTATTTCTCAAACACATTTTGTCATAACGGCATCCGAACATCGTGTTATGCCTTAAAATGCCAGGGGCTTCATTGCACCTGCACTACGGCAACAAAAGTCCGACCACCTTCTTGGTCGTTTGGCACCCCGAACTTATAGCATTATATGCATCAGCTCTGAATCATGTCTTGGGTCATTGGTTGAGTTTGCCCGGCTCCCATGTTTTGGTACCTTACATTCCGCAATATCGGCTAAGGTAGCGCTGGGAGAACTAAAGCGATTGTGTCCGGGTTCTTCCGGATGAACACCTCAGTAGAGAAAGCCGAAAACTGACTGTCATGATAAGGTGAGAGCTGGTCAGCTGTTCGAGAGGTTGTAAAATCTTTAAGGATTTATTCCGCATAATGCCATAATAAAATGCAGCGTGCGAAGGATCGGGCTACCAATCAGGCGCTATTAGAGCCCCTCGTACGGTATTCTGAACACCAGGGGCTACACCTCCCATACTCGAATTCCTATGGCTAAGTGAGAGTAATAAAGCCCTATAGTCCGATTGCCTGGTTTGCTGTGCTGAACACCTCCTTCATGGACCCAAGAATGGGATAAAGAGTGTTCAGGTGTATCCCGAACACCCCGTAGTTCCTACGTGGGGGCAGAAGCCGACGACTGGCCAACTCTCAAGACTAACATATAAAACGGCCGCGCAGGAATAAAATTTACACATAACAGGCACATACATATAAGTGACTCTGTTCCGCCATACAAAGGACAGCACAAATGCCTTTAGGGAAAAATAATGTCTTTCGCACATTACTCCGCCACAAGGCAGACCCCCTTCAGGACACCATCATAATATAATTCGGGCTTGTGGTGCTCCTTCCCCTCCGGTGGCCCCTCGGTTATCAGCTTCTCAGCATCAAGCTTCCCCCAGTGCACTTTCGCACGGGAAAATGCCATTCGTGCCCCTTCTATGCAAACCGACGGCTTAATGACGTCCAGCCGAGGGCAGGCACTCACAATTCACTTCACGAGCCCAAAGAAACTGCTCGGAAGGGGCTCGGCGGGCCATAGCCGGATAACCAAATCCTTCATGGCTAGTTCGGCCGCCTCATGCAGTTCGATCAGCTCTTTCAGTTGGTCGACAAACGGCACCTGATAATTTGGCGCCAAATACTGTGACCAGAAGAGATTCTCCGCCGTTTCCTTCTTCTCAGCTCAGTAGAATTGGGCAGCATCAGATATGCTGCATGGCAGATCCGCAAATGCCCCTGAAAAAATTAGGATTCAATGGGTCACCATGAATCTTCCCTGCGAAGGAATAAGACGTTTTGAATAAGAAAAACCCTTACCAGCCGCAATCTTCCGCGCCTCCTGAATATCCTTCAGAGCAGCCTGGGCTTCCTCCCGAGCATCATTCGTGGTCTGGAGAGCTTGGGCGAGTTCGGATTCTTTCAATGATAGACTCTTCTCCAAACTCTTGCTTTTCTTATGGCCTCCTGAAGCTCTCGTTTAGCTTCCACGACCCTCGCCTCGTGCTTCTCACGGAGAGCCTGCTCCGCGGCCGCCTTCTTTTCGGCCAAGGCAACAGCCTTCTTGAGCGCCTCAATTTCGGCATTTGCTCCTGGAGTGCGCGATATATATGCTTTAAGAAAGACACAACTACTTACTTGTGCTAAAACTTACTAAAGTTTCAAAACATACCTTGTTTATCCTCCAGCTGCTTCTTCACTCGGCCGAGTTCCGCTTCGGCCCGCTCCAGACTCTGCTTGAGTCCGGACACCTTCGAAGTATGAGAGGAGGCAGTCGCTGCAGACGCCTGATGCATAAATCAATAGATCTATGTCATTAGCTGAGTCTCCTACAGACAAAACTTTGATCCCCTGTCTGGTTCCTGTCCTCTCCGAACAGTGCATCAGGGGCTGCTATCTATACTATGACAATCTTCTAACAACTCCTAAAACATACCTCCAAGCCTTTTATAAGGCTGGTGCAGGATTCATTCAGTCCGCTCTCGGCGGCCTGAATCTTTTCTATCACCGCGCCCATAAGGGAGCGGTGTTCATCAATGATGGACGCGCTCTCCGGTGTTGTCGATAGGCCGCCCGGCACCTTTGGTTGGCCGGAGGTCACAGGTGGAGCAGGATCGCCCCCTCCAGTCAAGAGGGGCTACCTGCCTGATCCCAGAGCATTAAGGGTCTCCAGGACTGTGTCCGACTGTGGGCCGAATACACGATCGCCCCCACCGTCGACGTTCATGGGAACCGCCGCTCCCGCGTGTTCGGCCCCCGAGGTACGCCCCCGGCTCAGGTCCCATTGGGACGACGCCTCGGTGTCACAGCCAGGCTTTCGGGAAGGGGCCCTGGGAGGTGTCTCGCTCTCCAAGGCATCGGAACTCAACGAATCCTCCAATGAGGACTGTTGGGCAGGAGACCTCGCCGGACTGTAAAAAGTACGATGCAAATCAAAATACTACATTCTAATAATTCTAGATGCATGAATATGTTCGGATTTCATGCACTTACGAGTTTACCAGGGGCTGGGCCCTGGGATCCCACTCTGGGCTGCTATCGGTAGCCATGGTGGACGCCTCGGGGATGGATGTTCTTCCCCTCTTAGGCGAATCTGCCTCTAAGGATGAGGAGGCTGTCCTTTTCTTCCTCCCCCTCGTTGGGGACTCGAGCTCTTCCTCCTCCTCGTCCTCTTCCTCCTCCTTGTCCTCCTCCTCCTCCTCGTCCTCTCCGGAGGAGGGGTGGTCACTAGAGTCTTCGGACTTCGTGTCCGAAGCACCGCGATGACGGAGACTGCTCCTGGTCTCCTTGGCCTTTTTGTTGGCCTCTTTCTTTGGTGCCTCGTAAGGCGCCGGGACCAGCATCTTCGTTAGAAGAGGTCCCACCGGTTCTTCCGGCAGTGGGGCCGGACAATGAATCCGTTCCGCCTTCTTCGTCCATCCCTGAGGTGATCGTGGAAAAGCACGTTAAAAAACATCTCCCTCGGGACATTCTAATGAAACATACGGATTGCCAAGACATAATGACGACTTAGCGGACTCGCGGGGTGGGACAGCTGGTACCCACGGTCTGTGGCGGAGTCCGGCCACGGTTTGCCGGACTTGAGGAGCACCTTCCAGATGTCCTTGTGCGAGGAGCCGAAAAGCTCCTGTAGGGTCTGGTACTCGGCCGGGTCGTACTCCCACAAATCACAGCTTCTGTGCTGACAAGGAAGGACTAGGCGGACCAGCATCACCTGGACTACGTCAACAAGCCTGATGGCCTTGTCTTCCATACCTTTGACGCGCGCCTGGATCACTGACAGTTCGTCGGACGATGACCAGTTCACGCCCTTCTTGGGCCAGGACGTGAGCCGCAAAGGGGCTCCAGATCGAAACTCAGGAGCAGCGACCCACTTTTTGCCGCGCGGCTCAGTGATGTAGAACCACTGCTGCTGCCACTCCTTGACGGAGTCATTGAAAGTACCCGTCGGCCATGTGACCTTGGGCATCCTGCTCACCATGGCACCTCCGCACTCGTCATGTTCGCCATTCACCACTTTGGGCTTCACGTTGAAGATCTTAAGCCATAGCCCGAAGTGCGGCGATATGCGGAGAAAGGCCTCGCACACGACAATAAACGTCGAGATGTTGAGGAAATAATTGGGGGATAGATTGTGAAAATTAATCCCGTAGTAATACATGATGCTGCGAACAAAAGGGTGAAGGGGAAACCCAAGCCCGCGGACGAAATGGGGGAGGAAAACGACCGTCTCATGGGGCTCCGGAGTAGGGATGCTCTGTCCCGCCGTTGGAAGACGGTTGCCGATTTTCTTGGCCAGATACCCGACCGCCCGCAGCTTTTTAATATCCTTCTCCTGGACTAAGGAGGCCATCCACTTGCCTCTTGCTCAGGATCCGGACATTTTCGGAGAACCTTTGTTGGTGGGGAAGATGAATGCTTGGGTGCTAGGGCTCAGGCGAAAGGAAAGGGGCGAGCAGAAGGAGAAGAAGGCGTGGGTAGAAAGGAAGAGGCCTTTCCCCTTTATAGAGGCGATGAAACTTTATGCCTCCCCGCTTGCCTAATGGAACCTGCTCGTTCCCCACTCACCATAATTGGTGGTACGGTTGGGTTACCCACGCCTGTATTGAAGAGAATCCCGCGTTAAGGGGACACGATCTCTGCTTTGACAAGACGTGCCAAGGAAACCGCCTCGCAATATGTGCGGAAGCAGGTTGTAGAAAACGGTTCGAATAATTACCGGGCCATGGCGTGCTGTCACGCTATGAAGGACTGCCAGCAGATTAGATTCGTGGATTATTGTTCTCTCTACGGCGGTATGTGAAGGGCCGGACACGGTCCTTGTGTTCAGAATTTATCTTGGAGTATTCGGAGATGGAACCCGCCTCGCAATGCCGAAGACAATCTACGCGCCGGACTCATCATCATTGAAGCCTGTTTCAGGGGCTACTGATGGAGTCCTGGATAAGGGGGTATCCGGACAGCCGGACTATATGCTTTGGCCGGACTGTTGGACTATGAAGATACAAGATTTAAGACTTCGTCCCATGTCCGGAAGGGACTCTCCTTGGCGTGGAAGGCAAGCTTGGCAATTCGGATGTAGATCTCCTTCTCTGTAACCGACTTTGTGTAACCCTAGCCCCCTCCGACGTCTATATAAACCGAAGGGTTTAGTCCGTAGGACACAACAACAACAATCATACCATAGGCTAGCTTCTAGGGTTTAGCCTCTCTGATCTCGTGGTAGATCAACTCTTGTAATATTCATATCATCAAGATCAATCAAGCAGGAAGTAGGGTATTACCTCCATCGAGAGGGCCCGAACCTAGGTAAACATCGTGTCCCTAGTCTTCTATGGTTTAGCCTTAGATGCATAGTTCGGGACCCCCTACCCGAGATCCACCGGTTTTGACACCGACAGCCTTACCCGCCGTAATTTTCTTGGCCTCTTGGATTTCCTGGAAGGCACCCTGGGCTTCCACCCGGGCATCTTACGCGCTCTGGCGAGCCTTGGCGAGTTCGGTCTCTCGATCCGCAATATCACGCTCCAAGGACTCACATTTTTTAACGGCGTCCTGGAGCTCTTGCTAGACCTCATTAACCCTGGCCTCATGTTTTTCACGGGCGGCTTGCTCCTTTGCCGCTTTCTTTTTGGCCTCGGCCAGCTCCTTTTTGAGAGCCTCCACCTTGGTCACCGCTCCTACAAATAAAATGGCACTACGGTCATTACAAATCATCTACCCTTTCTGATATACAGAAGGTCATTGCATACCCTGTTTATCCTCTAAGTGCTTTTTCACGCGGCCGGGCTCTTCCTCGTCCCGCTCTAGACTCTGCTTTGGTCCGGAAACCTTAGCAGTATGAGGGGTCGCAGCGAGTAACGACGGATGTTTGTTCACATTAACTCATCTAGTTAGTCTCCTGCGAAACTTGTTTGATCCTCTGTCCGGCTTTTCTTTTCGAACACCGGACAATGTCTCAGGGGCTACTGTCTATACTTTGACATTCTTTTTACATAATTGCGTTGCTTACCTCAAAGCCTGATAGAAGGCTTCTGCAGGCACTGGTCAGTCCGCTCTTCGCGGACTGAATCCTCTCAATCACCATACCCATAAGGGTACAGTGTTCCTCAACAATGGAAGCACTTCGCAGAGCTTCCATTAGAGTGTCCGGCACCTTTGGCTGGAAAGAGGTCACCGGCGGAATTGGCGCACCTCCTTCTTTTGAAGGAGGCTGCTTGCTGGGTTCCAGAGCCGCATAGGTCTCTGGGACCGTATTCGGCTGGGGGCCAAACTGAATATGGCCCCCATCGCCAGCCTCCATGGGGATTTGATCCCCCATGTGTCTGGCAGATGAGGTTTCACCCTCCGGCGCCGCCCTCACGGCCTTCTGAGTCTCTCCCTATCCTGGGATCCTTCGGGACAACACCTCGGTGTCATCCATGACCTTGGGAGAGCAGGCCGCCGGAAGGGACCCGCTGTTCATTGCCTTCGGGTCCAGCAAATCCCCCGAAGATGAGGATCGCTCGAGGTCGGACCGAGCCGGACTGCAAATGCATGATTCAACATGTTAAGACTATGAAGTAGAGAGGCCGGATATATTAATGCGTCTGGGTTTTTGAGTACTCACGATTTGGCCAGGGGCTTGTCTCGAGGGCGCCGCTTTGGGCCGCTGTCGACCTCCCACGCGGAGTTATCCGCGAGGGAACCTTTCCCCCTCTTGGACGCCTCTGCCTCCAGATTTGTGGAGGTCCCCCCTTCTTCCTTCCCCCCTCGGGGGGATAATTGCTTTCCTCCTCCTCTTCATCCCTAGAGGCGGAGGAGTGAGTCTCGGTGTCTTGACGTCATGTCCGAAGCACCCTTGCGACGGAGACCGCTTCTGATCTCCTTGGCCTTCCCCTTGGCCTTCTTCTCCGGTGCCTGGTAGGGTACCGGAACCAGCATCATCATCAGAAGCAGGATGGCTGGTTCCTCGAAAAGTGGATCCAGACACTTGATCTGCTCCGCTTTCTTTGTCCAGCCCCAAAAAAATAAATAGGAGGCTCAGGCATCTTCCCTGAATAAGTAAGTAAAGAATTCACCTTGAAATGCAAAAAACTTACCGACCTGGCGGGATGGGTCAGGTTGTACCCACGATCTTTGGTTTCCTTCGGCCACATCTCATTGGCCTTGAAGAGCACCTTCCAAATGCCTTCATGCGTGACACCGAAGAAATGTTGTAGGGTTTGGTTGTCGGCCGGATCGAACTTCCACAAATTACAGGTCTCGCTTTCGCATGGAAGGATCCGGCAAACTAGCATCACCTGGATCACGTTGACAAGCTTGATGTTCTTGTCCACCATGCTCTAGATGCACGTCCATAGTGCTGTCAGCTCATCTGACGCAGCCCAATTCAGGCCCTTCTCCAGCCAGGAGGTGAGCCGCATTTGGGCTCCAGACTTGAATTCGGGAGCCACGACCCAGGTGGCATCGCAGGGTTCTGTGATATAGAACCACGATTGCTGTCACCCTTTGACAGTCTCCACGAAGGAGCCTTCGGGCCATGTGACGTTATGCATCTTCCTCACCATGGCGCCTCCGCACTCTACGTGTTGGCCACCCACCACCTTTGGCTTCACATTGAAGATCTTTAACCACAATCCGAAGTGGGGCGGGATGTGGAGAAAATCCTCGCACACAACAATGAATGTCGAGATGTTGAGGAAAGAATTTGGGTCTAGATCATGGAAACCTAGCCCATAGTAGAACATGGGTCCACGGACGAATGGGTGGAGAGCAAATCCCATCCCGCGGACGAAGTGGGGGATGAACACCACCCTCTCATGGGGCTCCAAAGTGGGGATGACATGCCCCTTGGCCGGGAGCCGGTGGGCGATTTCTTTGGCCAAATACCCAGCCTCCCGGAGCTTCATAATGTCCTTCTCCTTGACGGAGGAGACCATCCACTTGCCCTGCGCTCCGGATCTAGACATGGTTGGAGTGCTTTATTGGGGCGGAAAAGATGAGAACTTGGGCACTGGAGCTCGAGAATGGGGGAGGCAGAGAGAGAGAATGAATGGGTGAAAGGGGTGAATCTTTATCTCTTTATAAAGGCAGTGAATATCAAGCGCCTCCCCACTCGCCCTAAAAACTTGCCTATTCCCAAGGGCCGTACAGACGATATGGTGGGATTACCCATGCTCGTATTGATAAGAATACCTCAATAAGGGGACACGATCTCTGCTTTGACAAGACGTGCCGATAAAACCGAAATATGGAGCGGCAGGCTAAAAACGGTTCGAAATAATGGCCGGGCGGCGACGTGATGTCACGCTACAAAAATTGTCAGCGGATTGGACTCGTGAAATATTATACTCTCTGCAGTTGTGTGTGGAATTTTGTTTGCATAGCCGGAAACGATTCTTGTGTTCAAAGACTATTTTTGGAGTATTCGGAGAAGGGACCCGCCTTGCAATGCCAAAGACAATTTGCACGCTAGACACCTCGTCATTGAAGCCTACTTCAGGGGCTACTGAGGGAGTCCTGGATTAAGGGGTCCTTGGACGGCCGGACTATGTAGCGTGGGCAGACTGTTGGGCCGTGAAGATACAAGATAGAAGACTCTCTCCCGTGTCCGGATGGGACTCTCCTTGGCGTAGAAGGCAAGCTTGGCGGCCGGCTATGAAGATTCCTTTCTCTGTAACCGACTTTGTACAACTCTAGTCCCTTCTGGTGTCTAAATAAACCAGACGGCTTGGTCCACAGAGGCAATCATAATCATACATGCTAGACTTCTAGGGTTTTAGCCATTATGATCTCTGGTAGATCAACTCTTGTAATACTCATATTCATTAAGATCAATCAAGCAGGAAGTAGGGTATTACCTCCATAGAGAGGGCCCGAAACTGGGTAAACATCGTGTCCCCCGCCTCCTGTTACCATCAACTTTAGACGCACAGTTCGGGACCCCCTACCCGAGATCCTCCGATTTTGACGACACATAGTTTTAAAAAATAGGTTATTGCGGCCACTAGCAAACCGCGGAAAAAGAACTACACTCACTACAAGCAAACAAATAAACAAGACAACAAGGAAATAAATAAGCAACCAACTTACACTAGGCTATCACGACTATTACACATATTACATCCAGTAGGCGTCAAAGTTCGCCACCAGTGCAAATATAGGGAACAAAGCAGCATATCACATACACTGGTTGTCAAAGTTGGCGACTAGTGCAAATAAATGCCGCAGCAAAACAAGTCCAGTACTGAAACCACTTCAGAACAGCTCAAGAAACAATATCCATAATGCTGGCAAGATGCTTAGCAAGCTTATTAAGATTCTCTTGTTTGGCGCTTAAATCCTCCAGCGCTTGCTCTTGCACAAGAAAGTATGCATCTGAATTTGGCAGGGACTTCCTCAGTCCTTCGACTTGTTGCCACACAGCTGACTGATGCCTTTCAGCTTGTAGCTGAGACTGAAGAATTGAAGTGATTCAGGCAGCGAGTTCGAAGAGCTTGTGCCAGCGGTACTGGCCAGTAACTCAAACACTACATCAACGCAGGACTGTGGGGTTTTCTCACTATCTACTTGATTGTTTATATCACCTTTCTTGGAGACCAACAAGGTTGTCTCACAATCTTGAACCTTATCTGCATTACTTTCTCTACCGTTGCATAGTGGGGTGCTCTTCTCCAATATTCTGTTCGCATACTACAAGAGAAATAAGCAGACACATCACATGTTTAGCATGTAGTATCAAAACTCATTTTGGTAAACCAGCTCAGTAGTAAGGTGGACAGGATAACAACATGAAACAAACATATATCTATGTACTATGGTCACTGTATTGTCCATATCATTCTAGTTTATGTTGCCTAGTCAAGATAGAGGCACAGTTCAACTCATATACTTTTAAGACACAACAACATAGACAGAATATAAGTGTGAGAAACTACACATCACTGGCAACACTTGTAATGTGCATCACATGAGAACATAACTGTTTATACAACCGAAACTGAAATCAACATAGAGCAAGAAGTTAGAACAGCAATCTAGTTAAAAAATAGTTTTAAAATATACCTGTTGCGCCATTGGAGTTTCAATGGGATCCTTCAAATTCAAAAGTAGTTGGTATGAGTAAATACAGTGATGCAACAACAAAGGAGTATAGACCATAGTTACGGAATCTGACCTGAGAATAGTTGCTCTTCTACTTTAAACGTGGAGTTTGGGTTCGCTGTGGTGGTCTTCGTGCTTTGGGCACTACAGTTGCTTTACAAACTGCTCGTGTGGGGGTACTCTGTGGTGAAATGGTGCTTTGTCAACTAGAAGTGGGTTACTATCCGCTGGGGTTGCGGTTAGATGGGTTGTAGCTGGTTCTCTGCCCAATGGTGTAAGTGTGCAATCTGGAAGAGTCTCGATTATGTGTGGTGGGGCTAGTTTGTGGGCCAATGCAACCATGGTTCTATCTGCATCGACTGGTAGCACTGTCTTTTGTGAAGAACATTTTTTTCTCCCTTAGATACTACCACCAACCCCTCCAATTCAAATGGCTGATAAACAAGAAAATAAATTGAACGTATAGACATTGTATGATACATAGATTTGGTAATTCACATATATATTGTCTAACCAAACAGGACAGCATGACACAATTTCACATATATGATGCCTAACTAAAGAGGATAGCATGACACAATTTCAGATATATGATGGATAACTTAATAGGATATAATGGCATAATTCGACATATGATGAGTATCTAAACAGGATGACATGACAAAACTATATGATGTCTTCCTAAAATAGGTTGGGATGAAATAATTCACATACATGTTGTCTAAGTACACAGGATGGCATGATATAATTGACATAATTGATACATATACTAAGCAGCTGGCACTTACATGTACGATCTCTAAACTAAGCAGATGGGATTTAATATTGTGCATATGATGTCTAAACTAAGCAATGCAAGACACCATATGCATGATATGATAAATATAAACATTACAACTTAGAGCATACACATCAGGTGGGATATAGGAATGTTCATCTGTCTCTGAATCCTCCTCTGAGGAGCTCCCTATAACCATCAAGATATATGCTTCAACAAGTACCATTGCCTGCTCTGAAGACCTTGTTTTCACTCTAGATTTTTCCATAACCGACTCAAATGGCTGATACACATGAAGAGTAGTTCAATATTCACAGATTGTCGACAAATGGAATATGTAATGGAAAAAAAGATGGCATGAGATAATTCACATATATGATGCCTGGCTACATGGCGGTGCATAATTCACATATATGATAACTGGCTGAAAAACATGGCATTGCATAATTCACATATCTGACATAGAAAGCAAATAGGAGGCATTCACACAAAGCATGTCTAATCTAAGCAGATGGCATGGCAATGCAAGACACCGTATGCATGATATGAGCAATATAACCCTGCCAAGTTAGAGCATGCACCTCGGGGGGGGGGGATACGACTGGTCATCTATCTCTGAATCCTCCTCTGAGGAGCTATCTGTAACCAGCAAGAAATCTGCATCGACAGGTAGCATTGACTGCTCACAAGACCTTTGTTTTCACTCCAGATTTTCCCCATGACCGACTCAAATGGCTGATGCACAGGAAGAGTAGATGAATGTATAAACATTGTTGACAAATGGAATACATTATGAAAAATATGGCACGATACAATTCACATATATGATGACTGGCTAAATAGGATGGCATTGCATGATTCACGTATATGATGCCTGGCTAAAGAAGATGGCATTGCATAATTCCCATATACTCCCTCCGTTCCTAAATATTTGTATTTTTAGAGATTTCAAATGGACTACCACATACAAATGTATATAGACATATTTTAGAGTGTAGATTCACTCATTTTGCTTCGTATGTAGTCACTTGTTGAAATCTCTAAAAAGACAAATATTTAGGAACGGTGGGAGTATGATATAGAAACCAAATAGGTGGCATTCACACAAAGCAAATCTAAACTAAGTTGATGACATATCAGATGTATAATGTAAGCAATGCGAGGTGCCATATGCATGATATGACCAACATCAGCATGCCAAGTTATAGCAAACACGTCAGGTGGTAAATAGGAGTGGTCGGCTCCCTCTAAATCCCCATCTGAACAGTTATCTTCCTCTGGAATACAATCTCGAATGGCGGGAGGGGGAGGGCACTTCGCCCAACATGGAGCGGTGTCTTCATGACATTATATTATATTCCCATGCAATGGTCTTCTCTTTTTCTCTACATGTTCAGTATGATTGTGTACAATAACTGTCATGCATAATAAAAAAATAGTTAGATTTTGTAAGGCCTAAGGGGTGCATGCAGAAATCAAGACCGATGGTAGCAAATGAGTGGATAGATCCAAAACTAATGATAGCAGGTAGATTATAGCTTCAGTTTAAAAAGATAGACAATGGATCATCTACTGTTTGTTGCCCACCCAACATGAACCACATAGAAGACCCCCGATGAGCCAGATAGTAGACAGATACTATTTGTTGTTGCCTCAATATGAGACCCACGGGCATTTTAAAACTCAAGTTTGAATGATAAAGTAGCAGGTAATAATAACCGATGTATAACGTAAGCAAACACGAAATACTGCAACCTCTCTTCCGGAACTGTGTAGTCCTCAGGTTCATCTACTCAGTCGATGATGGTAATGCAGTTGGCGTGGCTGCCGGCAACGGGGAAGATGATCTGAGGTAGCGAAAGAAAGTCTGCAGGGGGAATCTCTGCTGCAGTGGACGCTTCTATCGATGGTGCACCTCAGGTGGGGTGGATGACGGCACGGCAGGAGCAGGACTTAACACACAGAGTTTTCTTTGATGCCTATCTGAAAATGAAGTAAATCTGTAAGAGCTCCTTAGAATTGGAGGATTCTATAAACGCAGGGACAGGGAAAACACTAGAATAGGATAGGAATGCACGTGCAAAACAGAGCATTTGGAAAAATAGGATTTCTGTCAACCTGGGTGTTTGGTTCACATGAATTGGAAGAACACAGGAATGGAGAAACATGGTCAAATTAAAGTCAAACCACATGAAAATGAAAAAAAAATAAGAATCTTATTATGCCAGTAATGCAATTAGTTCTGTTATTCATGCATATTAATTTGAGTCCAAGTGGATATTAAAATTCCTACGTTTTTTTTCTTTGAAAGAGACACCAAAGGAAAAAATCCTCCAGTTTTTCTTTGTAGTACCATAGTAGTTCCATAGCAAAGGATTCCTGAGGGATCGACATGAATGCAGAGTAACAAAGTGATGCGACGAGTGTATAACCTCTTTGGCATAGCCTTGTGGACCTCAGTATCATTGGGTTGGACATGTAGGATGGTGATGCTGGTGTGACTGTCAGAGGCGTGGAAGAAGATCTGAGGCCTCTGGAAATGGCACCGACGGTACTGCTCCGCTGTGATGGACGGTTCCGTTGTTGGAGCGGCTCAAGTGAGGTGTACGATGGCGAGGCTGAAGCAGGACAAGACAAACAATGTTAATCTGAAGTGGGACTCTAATATCATCTGCAATAGATGATGTAAAATACATCACCAAAGAGTGCTAGATGTAAAACGCATCAGCCGCACCACGACCGCTCTGACAGATGTTGGAAGTACCATTCACTCTAAACTTAACTGAAGAAACTGAACTTTACAGTTGAAACTGAATTTTACTATTGAAACTGATTGAACTAGTAGCAGAGCATTACAATAGATGTTTAGGGCGTTCGAGCACTAGTAGCAGAGAAGTAGTGATCTAAATCAGCAGACATGCGAGCAGGGAATGCACTAGCAGAGAGCAAGTCGTGTAGTAGCACCGCGAGCGAGTGCTAAAGCAGCAACTCATGTAGCTGCCGGAGGTCATGCAGTAGCAGCAGCGCGAGCGAGAGCAAGAGTAGAGCAGCAGCACGAACGAGAGCAAGAGCGAAGCAGTAGTGTGACTGACAGTAAAAACATAGTAGAACAGCAACACGAACGAAAGCAAGAGTAGTGCAGCAGCACGACCGACGGCAAGAACAGAGCCGTAGCGCGAGCGAGATCCGGAGCAGCTGCAGCAGCGCGAGCAAGAGCCAGAGCAGCTGCAGCTAGTGCCGGTGTGGAAGTCACCGCCTAGAAAGCAACGACATGGGGGAGAGACGCCGTGGATGAAGTGGCCGGCAACGGCGCCGTTGATGGAGGCCCGCCATGGCTGCTCGGTATCAAGCACCGGCAGCCCCGTGAGATCGAATCAAAGATAAAATGCAGCGGTGAGTGCAGAACCTCCTTGGTGGCGCCGAGTTGGTCTCGGCTTCATGAGAGGAATTGGTGAGGGTGCTGCTGTTCTAGTGGGGCAGGTCAAGACGATGTATTGGGGATGGATGTGGCACGATAGACGAGGCGAACATTGGGTAGCTCCTTGAAGGTGGAGGACGGGGCGGCTGATCCGGCGGGACAACGAGATCGATGATGGATCCTCATCCAGTGCGGTGGGTGAGGGACAGGAAGCTGCTGCGATGCACGACGTCATCGGGGAAGAGTCTTCGGCTGGGCGGCAGTCGGGAGGCCGACAGAGGAGCATGGGGTTTCGCGGGTTTTGGCGGCCTCGGAGTACAATTGGGGGGACGAAGGGGAAGGTGGGGGCAGCCATGGCTTAGGTACACGCTTGTCCGAAATGTAGGGTAAGTTACCAGTGTACCACCACCGGTTTTGACACCGCCGTCGAGCCAACATTTCCGGCTGAGGGGTAGAAAGGGGATTTCGCGTGTCTGGGCTGCGGGACCGATTTCGGATCAGGAGGGAGTTTTCAAACGCGTCGAAATTTCGGGATAACAAGGCGCGGCGCGAGTTGAAGAGGCAAGAGTTTCAAAGAAGGTGAGACAAAAGATACTCGAGCTTGAAAATTTCTTGATAACAAGGTGCGGATCCCTTGTTCGGCAGAACAAACTTAACGTGTAAAAAACCAATTCGTACAAGATACAAGAGAGTCATGTCCCCTTTTTATATGTAAAAAAATAGGAGAACAAGATTACCCTGTACAGTACCAAATCGATTCGCACTTCCCTCAACAACAACAAAAAACAAATCAATTGCCACCAAAAGAAATAGTAATGTCCCTTTTTATATGATTACAAATGCCAGGATCTCGAATTTCAATTTTTGAATCCACGTTATGTTGAATTCTAATATATCGTTAGGTGACCTTGCGATTTATAATTGATGTAGTCGTACATTTTGATCTTCCATCATATATGAACATTTTACTCCACCCTATGAACATATATATTGTCTTCTACCATATGGACTAAATTTGAATCAATTTTCCTTATTTGAATATGATTGTTGTCAAGTTATATAATCATTTAAATACTATCTTGATAACAAAAAACATGCATATAGCACTAACATATTTCACTATGAACTACATGTACCATACGATCTCCAATTCAAACATTTCTATCCATTTTATGTTGAATTCAAATCATAGTACATTGGTCTAGGTAGCGAGATGTTCGGGATAATCTAAACCTTGTTTTCATATGTATAATTTTTGGCTGAATTGGGACAAGTTTTGGTATAAGGTTCTTGCAAAACCGAAGATTCTCTCAACAAGCCTCATGGTTCCAACAGCGAAGGTGTCACCTTTGTGTGCGAAACGATATACGTTGCCTCCCCCCTGATTTTCTTTACAGAGGCAACATAGAACTATATGAGTGTTGTGTTAAATTTTGGAATTATTCCGGGTTCATTTGGCTGTTTATACATTAATTGAGTTTCTGGACATTTAATGTGCATAAATTTGAACATCAAGCACATGCTTCGGTGCACCAAAGTTGGTTGAAAAATCACATGTGTGTCCTTGGTTAAATTTCTAGGTCCCATGCAAGAAATGATAATGAAATTCAAACATCTGGGCGTCGTGACTCGGCCGAGAACATCGAGAAACTTGGATTTTAAATTCATGTAAATCCAAAACTCGCTTGGAAATCATGAAACTAGGCATGGTGTGATCTCATGGCACTAACATGCTATGATAAAAAATTGGGCTGATTTGGAACAAGTTTTGGTATAAGCTTCTTGCAAACCGGAGCTTCTCTCAAGAAGGCTCGTCATTCTGAGAGGAATGTGCCACCTTTGAGTGCGAAACGATATACGCTGCCCCCCCCCTTGAGTTTCTTTACAGAGGAAACATGGAACTACATGAGTGCCCTCTTAAATTTTGGAACTATTCCAAGTTCATTTGGCATTTTTTATACATTAGTTGAGTTTCTGGTCATTTAATGTGCATAATTGAAATTTGAACTACAAGCAGATGCTCCCGTGCACCAAAGTTGGTTGAAAAATCACATGTGTGTTCTCGGGTGAATTTCTAGGTCCCATGCAAGAAATGGGAATGAAATTCAAACATCTGTGCATCATGGCTCGGCCGAGAACATTAAGAAACTTGGTTTTAAAATTCTTATAAATCCAAAACACGCCTGAAAATCATGAAACTTGGCATGGTGTCATGTGATGGTACTACAACGCTATGGTAAAAAAATTGGCCGAATAGGAACAAATTTTGGTATAAGCTTCTTGCAAACCGGAGCTTCTCTCAAGAAGGCTCGTGGTTCTGAGAGGGAACATGTCACCTTTGTGTGCATAATTCAAATTTGATACACAAGCACATGCTCCAGTGCACCAAAGCTGGTTGAAAAATCACATGCGTGTTCTTAGGTAAATTTCTACGTCCCATGCAAGAAATGGGAATGAAAGTCAAAATTATAGGCGTCGTGGCTCGGCTGGAAACATTGAGAAACTTGGTTTTTTAATTCCTGGAAATCCAAAACACGCATGAAAATCATGAAACTTGGCTTGGTGCCATGACATGGAACCAACATGTTGTGGTAATTTTGTTGTCTGATTTGCGAAGGCGCACACATTAACAATCAACAAAGTCATTTTGGAACAAGTGTTGTCACGTTACAATCGGGAACACAAGTATTATTGAAACCGTGGGTGTTCTATTTACCATTTACGTGCCGCCATGGGTCCCTTTTTTATTAGCTAGGAGGCGTCGTGCAGGGTAGCTATTTGAGTACGAGAGGCGTGCAATCAGACCCCTGCGCGTGCTTATCGGGAGGAGAGCCCTTTGACCTCCATCTGCCATCCACCTCTCTCCCAAGGTCTCCATTAATGGCGCCCGAGCCTCTGTTTAATGGCGTGGCTATGTATCACTCGACTAAGATTTAAGAGAGAAAAAAGAAAATCTGAAAAGAGAATTTTGCACGGATCTTGATGTAAGATCCGACGGACCTATATAGCATCTACTGCGACTTATAGCAAGACTAATGAATATATAAGGACGACGACAGTGGATAATAATTGTCTTACATAATTAGGAAGATAATTAAAAATCCACATGCGGCTACACCCGAAATACACAAGGGCAAAAGAAGAAGGACGATAACGATCTGGCTCGCTGATCTCTATTTTCATGATGTGTTGCTGCAGGCCGCGGGAACTAGTGTCCGCGGTGAGTGGCGATGAGCTCTTCGTGTCCTCGGTACGCTGCTTGAGAGCATCCACGAATTCCTCCACCAGCCTTTGGTGCTCGATGCGGAGCATGTCATTCTCGTCCATAAGTTTCTTGACGATGACGCCGGTCCTCTTTAAACAAAAAATTGGCCTCCTCCTGCTGGTCTGCACTTCGGACAATCTTCGCCCTTGGCAGGTCGTGCTCGGCTTGGAGCCTCTCATTGCCCTCTCTTAGTTGTCGTATGACGCCGATAGCCTGTTCAAGCGAGGCTTTCATGTCGTATTGCAACCTCGCCCAGCCGGAGATCCGATCCATCTATCTATGGACGATCACATGCATGCACCTGTAATAGTCGTCGTCTGCCTGCAAGACATTTTCCCAGGCCGCCGTGGCACGGCAGGACATCTCTGCTGCATTCGTAGTGCGGCGGGACATCTCTGCTGCTTCCACGGCACGGTCGGACCAGTCTGCTTGTATCGACGGTGCGGCAGGACCTCCGTGCTGCTTTGGCGGCGCGGAAGGACCTCTGTGGTGCTACTTCCGTGCGGCGGGACACGTCGGCTGCTTTCACGGCGAGGCATGACATCTCTCGTGCTTCCACTTCCATGCTCACCTCTCCCTGGTGGTAATCTCTCGACCCAGAACTCACGCTGGCCATGGCAGACGCAAGGACAGGATGCTTAATGACTTGTTTGTTTTTGTGGATGAGGAGTTGAGGAGGAATGTGCAGTCATCTTGGCATATTAGTATTTATAACCGAGTACTAATACGCTCCTAAGTGGGAAACCATTTAGGTTGTGATCGGTGTGAACAGGTTTGCAATTAAATATAGCATGGTAGTAGTAGTAATTTGGAATGTGACGAGACGCAAGCTCAAAATTTATCGACGGTTCTAGTTTCGAAGTGCGGCACTATTCCCGGATGGCGTAACGTGGGCACGTGTTCTCGGCCGTGGTGTAGCATATGCCATGGTAGTTCTTTTTCTACTACTGTGTACGTGCAATAACTGACACCATCGGATACATATCTTACAGTTATTGGGGCGTTCGACAGGAATAGCCTCATGGCAAGCTATAGACTAGTCTTTTTTTCAAATGCATTACACCTATCTCTCAGGACTTCTCGCACGCACCATCTCTAGCTCCCTAGGTCAATGCCACCCACATACACTTGTACTCTGAGTTTAGTACGTTATACAGGAAGAGAAGAGGTGCACACACGCACTCGTCCTCTCTCACACACTCATCTGTAGCTACGAATTGTAGTGTTCTCAACCATCCAATTGGCTCTATCATAGGTTTCACGTTGCTCTTTGGCCTTGAGATTGAGAAGTTTAAAACGCAGAGGCTAAGCAGCAGGCGCGAGGTTTTCGTTAATGTGCAGGCCACACACGACACCAACACGACACGAGCTTCATCTGCCTGGTGCGCAGTCAGGTGAGTTGTCCAACACAACCGGGTACTGCTTGGTATCTGCGCCTCGACTTATGCGCAGAGAAATTAGGATCAGAGGGAGTACTACTAGTAGTACTACTACTTTGATGTGTCGCGTCAACTCGCACAAGTATGAAACACTACGTGAACAAACAAGCATATAAGCTCCCTCCGTCCAAAAATACTTGTCATCAAAATGGATAAAAAGGGACGTGTCCAGAACTAAAATACATCCAGATACATCTCCTTTTATCCATTTTGATGACAAGTAGTACTTCTTACCCAAAGGAACTTTATATCCAACAGACACAAAATATCCGTTCGACTATTGGAAATTATTGATCTGATGTCGAAGTAATTGTTGCATCGCCACCAAAACCCACCATCTCTTAAGCTAAAGTAGACCGAGCTAATACGTATATTAGCATATTACTAAGATAAACAGAAGGAACTCTAGAAACATTTAGGACGTGAGCTTGTCAATCTGAATATGGAGGGACACCAGCTTAGCCCCGGCCAGTAGCTTGGGCGGAACTGTGAAGTAGGTCAGCTCCTGCACGGCGACGTTGCTGAGATCCTTGCTGCTTGTCACCTCCATTTCCACCTTGACAGCGTCGGTCCTGCCTTTGGGTTTCCCCGGCGGGCCGTTCGCCCACAGCTTGGCCACATAGTGCGGCAGTGGGGACGCCCTCGCTCTGATGCAGACGACCGACATGGTGATAGGCGCGCTGATGTCGAGCACACCACCGACCAAGAAAAATGCATGGCCATCCTCCTCCGCAAACAACAAGAACCGTGGCCCCGACAGTGGCACTTGCAGCTGGAGCACCTTGCCGTACTGGATCCTGTGCACGGGCATGGGATGCGCGGTGCTGATGTGGTGGGAGAGCACTGGTGGTGGGCCTTTGTAGCCGCACACGGGCACGAGGCATTTGCAGGGCGCGAGCGGACACACGCTCTGGTGATCGACGAGCTTGTGGTAAGTGACGTAGAGCCCACTGCCTTCATGTGGGCACTCCACCCTCACCGACGAGAGGACGACGTCCACCACCTTGTTCCGCACATCGAAGCCACCGCCGCGCTCACACTTCTAGCACTGCCGCTGGTTCCCGGGGCGCTCGACGCGGTAGTCCATGCACGCCAGGTGCCCTCCCTTGCACTGCACAAATCAATCGAACAACACATCAATCAAGAAACCTGCACCTTGCTCGATCAGCCGAAGGGACGAGGTGTATTCGAACCTCATACACTGGGGGCTTCAAGGGGCAGAGGCACAAGGGGCAGTGGAGCAAGGTGAGGTCCATCGAGACCATAGAGAGCTCCATCGTTGGTGTTGGGGAACGTAGCAGAAATTCAAAATTTTCCTACGTGTCACCAAGATCTATCTATGGAGAGACCAGCAACGAGTAGAAAGAGAGTGCATCTACATACCCTTGTAGATCGCTAAGCGGAAGCGTTCAAGTGAACGGGGTTGATGGAGTCGCACTCGTCGTGATTCAGATCACCGATGATCCTAGTGCCGAACAGACAGCACCTCCGCGTTCAACACACGTACAGCTCGGTGACGTCTCCCACGCCTTGATCCAGCAAGGAGAGAGGGAGAGGTTGAGGAAGACTCCATCCAGCAGCAGCACAACGGCGTGGTGGTGATGGAGGAGCGTGGCAATCCCGCAGGGCTTCGCCAAGCACCATGGGAGAGGAGGAGGAGGAGGAGAGGCAGGGCTGCACACAGAGAGATCAAATCGCGTGTTATGGGCAGCCCCATGCCTCAATATATATAGGGGGAAAGGGGGCTGCGCCCCCTTTAGGGTTTTCCCACCCCCTAGGGGCGGCGGCCAGCCCTAGATGGGTTTTGGGGTGCGGCCAAGAGGGGGGGAGGAGTCCATCCTCCCCAAGGCACCTCGGAGGTGCCTTCCCCTTTGAGGACTCTTCCCTCTAGGGTTCCCTAGGCGCATGGGCCTCTTGGGGCTGGTGCCCTTGGCCCATGTAGGCCAAGGCGCACCCCCTACAGCCCATGTGCCCCCCCAGGGCAGGTGGCCCCACCCGGTGGGCCCCCGGGACCCTTCCGGTGGTCCCGGTACAATACCGATGACCCCGAAACTTGTCCCGATGGCCGAAACAGGACTTCCTATATATAAATCTTTACCTCCGGACCATTCCGGAACTCCTCGTGACGTCCAGGATCTCATCCGGGACTCCGAACAACATTCGGTAACCACATACAAGCTTCCTTTATAACCCTAGCGTCATCGAACCTTAAGTGTGTAGACCCTACGGGTTCGGGAGACATGCAGACATGACCGAGACGTTCTCCGGTCAATAACCAACAGCGGGATCTGGATACCCATGTTGGCTCCCACATGTTCCACGATGATCTCATCAGATGAACCACGATGTCAAGGACTCAATCGATCCTGTATACAATTCCCTTTGTCTAGCGGTATTTTACTTGCCCGAGATTCGATCGTCGGTATACCGATACCTTGTTCAATCTCGTTACCGGCAAGTCACTTTACTCGTTCCGTAACACATCATCCCGTGATCAACTCCTTGGTCACATTATGCATATGATGATGTCCTACCGAGTGGGCCCAGAGATACCTCTCCGTTTACACGGAGTGACAAATCCCAGTCTCGATCCGCATAAAACAATAGATACTTTCGGAGATACCTGTAGTGCACCTTTATAGTCACCCAGTTACGTTGTGATGTTTGATACACCCAAAGCACTCCTACGGTATCCAGGAGTTACACGCTCTCATGGTCAAAGGAAGAGATACTTGACATTGGCAAAGCTCTAGCAAACGAACTACACGATCTTTGTGCTATGCTTAGGATTGGGTCTTGTCCATCACATCATTCTCCTAATGATGTGATCCCGTTATCAACGACATCCAATGTCCATAGCCAGGAAACCATGACTATCTGTTGATCACAACGAGCTAGTCAACTAGAGGCTCACTAGGGACATATTGTGGTCTATGTATTCACACGTGTATTACGATTTCCGGATAATACAGTTATAGCATGAATAAAAGACAATTATCATGAACAAGGAAATATAATAATAATACTTTTATTATTGCCTCTACGGCATATTTCCAACAGTCTCCCACTTGCACTAGAGTCAATAATCTAGTTCACATCGCCATGTGATTAACACTAACAGGTCACATCGCCATGTGACTAATACCCAAGAGTTTACTAGAGTCAGTAGTCTAGTTCACATCACTATGTGATTAACACTCAATGAGTTTTATGTTTGATCATGTTGCTTGTGAGAGAGGTTTTAGTCAACAGGTCTGAACCTTTCAGATCCGTGTGTGCTTTACAAATCTCTATGTCATCTCCTAGATGCAGCTACCACGCTCTATTTGGAGCTATTCCAAACAACTATTCTACTTGGAGCTATTCTAAATTATTGCTCCATTATATGTATCCGGTCTCTCTACTTAGAGCTATCCGGATAGGTGTCAAGCTTGCATCGTCGTAACCTTTACGACGAACTCTTTTACCACCTCCATAATCGAGAAAATTCCTTAGTCCACTAGTTACTAAGGATAACTTTGACCGCTGTCCTGTGAGCCATTCTGGGATCACTCTTGTACCCCTTGACTGACTCATGGCAAGGCACACTTCAGGTGCGGTACACAGCATAGCATACTGAAGAGCCTACGTCTTAAGCATAGGGGACGACCTTCGTCCTTTCTCTCTATTCTGCCGTGGTCGAGCTTTAAGTCTTAACTTCGTACCTTACAACTCAGGCAAGAACTTCTTCTTTGACTGATCCATCTTGAATACCTTCAAGATCATGTCAAGGTATGTGCTCATTTGAAAGTACCATTAAGCGTTTTGATCTATCCTTATAGATCTTGATGCTCAATGTTCAAGTAGCTTAATCCAGGCTTTCCATTGAAAAACACTTTCAAAATAACCCTATATGCTTTCCAGAAATTCTACGTCATTTCTGATCAACAATATGTCAACAACATATACTCATCAGAAATTCTATAGTGCTCCCACTCACTTCTTTGGAAATACAAGTTTCTCATAAACTTTGTACAAACCCAAAATCTTTGATCATCATCAAAGCATACATTCCAACTCCGAGATGCTCACTCCAGTCCTTAGAAGGATCGCTGGAGCTAGCATACCTTTTAGCATCCATAGGATCGACAAAAACTTTCTGATTGTATTACATACAACCTTTCCTTACGAAAACTGGTAAGGAAACTCGTTTTGACATCCGTCTGCCAGATTTCATAAATGCAGCTAATGCTAACATGATTCCGACGGACTTAAGCATCGCTACGGATGAGAAAATCTCATCGTAGTCAACTCCTTGAACTTGTGAAAAACTCTTCGCCACAAGTCGAGCCTCATAGACGGTGACATTACCATCCACGTCCGTCTTCTTCTTAAAGATCCATTTATCTTAATGGCTTGCCGATCATCGGGCAAGACCACCAAAGTCCATGGATCCGTTCTCGGATTTTATGGCCTCGAGCCATTTATCGGAATCCGGGCCCACCATCGCTTCTCCATAGCTCGTAGGTTCATTGTTGTCCAGCAACATGACTTCCAAGACAGGATTACGTACCACTCTGAAGTAGTACGCATCCTTGTCATCCTACGAGGTACGGTAGTGACTTGATCTGAAGTTTCATGATCACTATCATAAGCTTCTACTTCAATTGGTGTAGGTGCCGCAGGAACAACTCTTTGTGCCCTGCTATACACTAGTTGAAGCGACGGTTCAATAACCTCATCAAGTCTCCACCATCCTCCCACTCAATTCTTTCGAGAGAAACCTTTCCTCGAGAAAGGACCCGATTCTAGAAACAATTCATATTGCTTTCGGATCTGAATTAGGAGGTATACCCAACTGTTTTGGGTTTCCTATGAAGATGCATTTTATCCGCTTTGGGTTCGAGCTTATCAACCTGAAACTTTTTCATATAAGCGTCGCAGCCCCAAACTTTTAAGAAACGACAACTTAGGTTTCTCTAAACCATAATTCATACGGTGTCATCTCAACGGAATTACGCGGTGCCCTATTTAAAGTGAATGTGGTTGTCTCTAATGCCTAACCCATGAACGATAGTGGTAATTCGATAAGAGACATCATGGTACGCACCATATCCAATAGGGTGCAACTATGATGTTCGGACACACCATCACACTATGGTGTTCCAGGCGGTATTAATTGCGAAACAATTTCCACAATGTCTTAATTGTGTGCCAAAACTCGTAACTCAGATATTCATCTCTATGATCATATCATAGACATTTTATCCTCTTGTCACAATGATCTTCTACTTCACTCTGAAATTATTTGAACCATTCAATAATTCAGACTTGTGTTTCATCAAGTAAATATTCTCAACATCTACTCGAATTATCTGTGAAGTAAGAACATAACGATATTCACTGCATGCCTCAGCACTCATTGGACTGCACACATCAAAATGTGTTACTTCCAACAAGTTGCTATCTTGTTCAATCTTACTGAAACCGAGGCTTTTCAGTCATCTTGCCCATGTGGTATGATTTGCATATCTCAAGTGAGTTCAAACGGTCCATTTGCATGGAGTTTCTTCATGCATATATACCAATAGACATGGTTCGCATGTCTCAAACTTTTCAAAAATGAGTGAGTCCAAAGATCCATCAACATGGAGCTTCTTCATGTGTTTTATACCATTATGACTTACATGGCAGTGCCACAAGTAAGTGGTACTATCATTACTATCTTATATCTTTTGGCATGAAAATGTGTATCCCTACGATCAAGATTCAATAAACCATTCATTTAGGTGCAAGAGCACTTATTCAGGTTTAATACTAATCTTGATGGTAGAGGGAGCGTGCGATGTTAGATCACATCAAACTTGGAAACACTTCCAACACATATCGTCAGCTCACCTTTAGCCAGTCTCCGTTTTATTCCGTAGCTTTTATTTCGAGTTACTAACACTTAGCAACCGAACCGGTATCTAATACCCTGGTGCTACTAGGAGTACTAGTAAAGTACACATTAACATAATGTATATCCAATATACTTCTATCGACCTTGCCAGCCTTCTCATCTACCAAGTATCTAGGGTAATCCTGCTCCAGTGGTTGTTCCCCTTATTACAGAAGCACTTAGTCTCGGGTTTGGGTTCAACCTCGGGTTTCTTCATTGGTGCAGCAGCTGATTTGCCGTTTCATGAAGTATCCCTTCTTTCCCTTGCCCTTCTTGAAACTAGTGGTTTCATCAACCATCAACAATTGATGCTCCTTCTTGATTTCTACTTTCGCGGTGTCAAACAACGCGAATATTTCAAGGATCATCATATCTATCCCTGATATGTTATAGTTCATCATGAAGCTCTAGCAGCTTGGTGGCAATGACTTTGGGGAAACATCGCTATCTCATCTGGAAGATCAACTCCCACTCGATTCAAGTGATTGTTGTACTCAGACAATCTGAGCACAAGCTCAACAATTGAGCTTCTCTCCTTAGTTTGCAGGCTAAGAAAATCGTCGGAGGTCTCAAACCTCTTGACGTGGGCACGAGCCTGAAATCCTAATTTCAGCCCTCGAAACATCTCATATGTTCCGCGACGTTTCGAAAAACGTCTTTGGTGCCTCTACTTAATCCATTTAACTGAACTATCACGTAGTTATCAAAACGTGTATGTCCGATGTTCGCAACATCGACAAACGACGTTGGGGTTCAGCACACTGAGCGGTGCATTAAGGACATAAGCTTTCTACTGATCGCATAATCGCTACTATCAACTTTCAACTATATTTTCTCTAGGAACATATCTAAAACAGTAGAACTAAAGCGCGAGCTACGACATAATTTGCAAAAGGTCTTTTGACTATGTTCAGGATAATTAAGTTCATCTTATGAACTCCCACTCAGATAGACATCCCTCTGGTCATCTAAGTGATTACATGATCCGAGTCAACTAGGCCGTGTCCGATCATCACGTGAGACGGACTAGCCAACATCGGTGAACATCTTCATGTTGATCGTATCTACCATACGACTCATGCTCGACCTTTCGGTCTCCGTGTTCCGAGGCCATGTCTGCACATGCTAGGCTCGTCAAGTTAACCCTAAGTGTTTTCGCTGTGTAAAACTATCTTACACCCGTTGTATGTGAACGTAAGAATCCATCACACCCGATCATCACGTGGTGCTTAGAAGTGACGAACTGTAGCAACGGTGCACAGTTAGGGGAGAACACTTCTTGAAATTTTGTAAGGGCTCATCTTATTTACTACCGTCGTCCTAAGTAAACAAGATGCATAAACATAATAAACATCACATGCAATTATATAGTTGTGACATGATATGGCCAATATCATATAGCTCCATTGATCTCCATCTTCGGGGCTCCATGATCATCTTGTCACCGGCATGACACCATGATCTCCATCATCATGATCTCCATCATCGTGTCTTCATGAAGTTGTCACGCCAACGACTACTTCTACTTCTATGGCTAACGCATTTAGCAATAAAGTAAAGTAAGTTACATGGCGTTCTTCAATGACACGCAGGTCATACAAAAAATAAAGACAACTCCTATGGCTCCTGCCGGTTGTCATACTCATCGACATGCAAGTCGTGAATCCTATTACAAGAACATGATCAATCTCATACATCACATATATCATTCATCACATCCTTTTGGCCATATCACATCACATAGAATACCCTGCAAAAACAAGTTAGACGTCCTCTAATTGTTGTTGCATGTTTTACGTGGCTGCTATGGGTTTCTAGCAAGAACGTTTCTTACCTACGCAAGACCACAACGTGATATGCCAATTGCTATTTACCCTTCATAAGGACCCTTTTCATCGAATCCGTTCCGACTAAAGTGGGAGAGACTGGCACCCGCTAGCCACCTTATGCACCAAGTGCATGTCAATCGGTGGAACCTGTCTCACGTAAGAGTACGTGTAAGGTCGGTCCGGGCCGCTTCATCCCACAATACCGTCGAAACAAGATTGGACTAGTAACGGTAAGCATATTGAACAACATCAACGCCCACAACTACTTTGTGTTCTACTCGTGCAAAGAATCTACGCAATAGACCTAGCTCATGATGCCACTGTTGGGGAACGTAGCAGAAATTCGAAATTTTCCTACGTGTCACCAAGATCTATCTATGGAGAGACCAGCAACGAGTAGAAAGAGAGTGCATCTACATACCGTTGTAGATCGCTAAGCGGAAGCGTTCAAGTGAACGGGGTTGATGGAGTCGTACTCGTCGTGATTCAGATCACCGATGATCCTAGTGCCGAACGGACAGCACCTCCGCGTTCAACACACGTACAGCTCGGTGACGTCTCCCACGCCTTGATCCAGCAAGGAGAGAGGGAGAGGTTGAGGAAGACTCCATCCAGCAGCAGCACAACGGCGTGGTGGTGATGGAGGAGCGTGGCAATCCCGCAGGGCTTCGCCAAGCACCATGGGAGAGGAGGAGGAGGAGGAGAGGCAGGGCTGCACACAGAGAGATCAAATCGCGTGTTATGGGCAGCCCCATGCCTCAATATATATAGGGGGAAAGGGGGCTGCGCCCCCTTTAGGGTTTTCCCACCCCCTAGGGGCGGCGGCCAGCCCTAGATGGGTTTTGGGGTGCGGCCAAGAGGGGGGGGAGGAGTCCATCCTCCCCAAGGCACCTCGGAGGTGCCTTCCCCTTTGAGGACTCTTCCCTCTAGGGTTCCCTAGGCGCATGGGCCTCTTGGGGCTGGTGCCCTTGGCCCATGTAGACCAAGGCGCACCCCCTACAGCCCATGTGGCCCCCCGGGGCAGGTGGCCCCACCCGGTGGGCCCCCGGGACCCTTCCGGTGGTCCCGGTACAATACCGATGACCCTGAAACTTGTCCCGATGGCCGAAACAGGACTTCCTATATATAAATCTTTACCTCCAGACCATTCCGGAACTCCTCGTGACGTCCGGGATCTCATCCGGGACTCCGAACAACATTCGGTAACCACATACAAGCTTCCTTTATAACCCTAGCGTCATCGAACCTTAAGTGTGTAGACCCTACGGGTTCGGGAGACATGCAGACATGACCGAGACGTTCTCCGGTCAATAACCAACAGCGGGATCTGGATACCCATGTTGGCTCCCACATGTTCCACGATGATCTCATTGGATGAACCACGATGTCAAGGACTTAATCGATCCCGTATACAATTCCCTTTGTCTAGCGGTATTTTACTTGCCCGAGATTCGATCGTCGGTATACCGATACCTTGTTCAATCTCGTTACCGGCAAGTCACTTTACTCGTTCCGTAACACATCATCCCGTGATCAACTCCTTGGTCACATTGTGCATATGATGATGTCCTACCGAGTGGGCCCAGAGATACCTCTCCGTTTACACGGAGTGACAAATCCCAGTCTCGATCCGCATAAAACAATAGATACTTTCGGAGATACCTGTAGTGCACCTTTATAGTCGCCCAGTTACGTTGTGACGTTTGATACACCCAAAGCACTCCTACGGTATCCAGGAGTTACACGCTCTCATGGTCAAAGGAAGAGATACTTGACATTGGCAAAGCTCTAGCAAACGAACTACACGATCTTTGTGCTATGCTTAGGATTGGGTCTTGTCCATCACATCATTCTCCTAATGATGTGATCCCATTATCAACGACATCCAATGTCCATAGCCAGGAAACCATGACTATCTGTTGATCACAACGAGCTAGTCAACTAGAGGCTCACTAGGGACATATTGCGGTCTATGTATTCACACGTGTATTACGATTTCCGGATAATACAGTTATAGCATGAATAAAAGACAATTATCATGAACAAGGAAATATAATAATAATACTTTTATTATTGCCTCTAGGGCATATTTCCAACAGTTGGGTCCTGTTCTGTCTGCATGATCTCGCCCTCCTCATGCACAACCATATCTCGCTTTAGGGCCGGGGCATTACAAAGCTTTACCGTCACATATTCATACTACTTCAAGGTGCATTAAATCAACACATGCAAGTCTCAAAAGGAGAGTCACGGCATGCATGCATGCATTGTAATTAATGCATCGATAAATGCAAATTATATAAATATATCGAGTGCAGTGCTTTGATGTGTCGCATCAACTCGTAAAACAACGAGAAGTTTCATTATCCTCTCCCTCGCAGACTGAGCTCCGGTGCCTTAACTGCACCTGCCTTTGGCTGTATGATAGGTGGGCCACCCACCTGTTGGGCCCACCTGTCATACACGCAAAGGCAGGAGCACTAAGTCAATGAAGCTGCATCCCTCCCTCGCCCATGAGCATGGTGGCTGGCAGGACTAGGAGAAGCTTCTGCTACACGCTCTCCCTCCCACATGCGGTGGACATGCAACAGTTCAATCGGTGTCAGATGGTCGGAAGCATACTGTAGTACTCCTCCACTGCAACAGTACTCCATCATTGTTCGACTTCCCAAAGAGGCGGAGAGCCAAGTGCAGCCCGGACGCTCGTGTGGCAGTTTCATGTGTAGAGTAGTCTAGGATAGTGTGTACCATGTCTGTAAGCTTAAAATCATTGGGGTCGGCTCCATGCTATGTGGCCCTCTTGAAGCTTTTTTTATTAAAATAATCTTCTGGCCTTACCTGCCATCCCGGTGATTGTAGTTTGCACGCTCATCTGTTCATGATAGGAATATATATTTTAATTTGTGGTGGGTAAATGTTAGAGGTTGCAGCAAATATATCATACACTACAAGTCTTTCAGCCATGTTTAGAGGCAAGCATGTGAGGCCAGTGCTATGATGTGTCACATCAACTCGTACAACTAGGAGAAGCTTGATTTTACTACTACACGCCTTCTCCCTCGCCCATGCGCGTGGTGGCTCACAGACAAGGACATGCTTTTGCTTATAGTACTAAAACAAGCTATCCCTCCCGCTCGTGGTGGACGGACATGCGGCAGTGGATTCAATACTGTAGAAGCAGTAGTAGTAACTTCATTGTTCATCTTCTCGAAGAGGCAAAGAGCCAAGCGCAACCCGAACGTGGCAGTTGCGAACCTTGGAGCACACATATAGCCAGGCTCTTGCATGCGACAAAATTTTCTATGTGAGCCCACTATTGTACTTACTTGCTAGTATAGCCATGTAAACCAGAAAGGAGTATTTGCCTTTCTAGAGATTTCAACAAGTGACTAGACTACACCGAGACGGCTTACATATGGAGCAAAATGAGTGAATCTACACCGTAAATAAATACGTAGTTCTCTTTTTTTCATCTCTGCCTTGGTCGCGGTGCACAATATTGAGTATACTGACTAGCAGTCTCTTTTTGACACGCATTTACGTTTTTTAACACAGTCTAGACGCAACCGCTCCTATACACATGCATACACTGACCCCTATGAACGCACACACACACACACCCTACCCCTATGAGCACCTCCAAAAGACTGAGTCAACACTATCATCCTAAAATTTACGAAGTCACCCTAGGCATCTCATCGTCGACGGGAACGTCTCCTGACACGCAATAGATGTGAGTGGTAGTCGCCTCCATAGGTGCTTGAATGCCAAGGAGGTAGAGGATAGCGGTTCTCGATACGTTGAATGGTCAATGATGCATCCACAATTACATGCAGAGGAATTAATTGGAGAAGCAGAATAGAGCCAGCACGATGTGAATGCAACAGAGTTTGGACTCTCATATAAAGGCGCCCCACCACTTCAATCCATCTACTCCTAGTCTCGGCGCAACACTGCTCACTCCAATCCAAGACCAAGTGACTAGAAGCCACAAGCACCTATGGAGGCGATGGACGCGAGCGATAGTCGGCTGTGCGAAATCATCCAAGGCGCCGGCCTGCGGCCCCGAATCGCGCAGTGTTTCCAGATGGTGCTAGCGACCGCCGGCGTCGCAGCCCTCACCGATGTCGTCTTCACCCCTCGCATGGACGACATGACGGTCAACTCCATCCGCAATTTCACCGCCGTTAAGAAGCGTGTGGACGACCTTGTCGTACTGCTCCAGCCCGCGCTTCCAGGCTCCTCATTGCCTGCCACCCTCATCGGCTTCCATGGTGACGAACTCTTTCAAGCCCTGGTGGCCCTGCAGGTACCGAGGTCGCAACAAAGAATGTAAACCTCGAGGTTGCGCTCGCCACGCAGCGCCTCGCCATGCAAGAACCGGTTGACCTGCACATCCACGTCTACGAGGAAATCTTCTACATAGGCCACTACAAGGCAAGCAAGGACAGAAAAGACGTTGGCCTTCTTCCAGTGGCTAGAATCTTTGGATGCCATTGTTCAGAAGGACATCGACCTGGCCACGAAAGCCACTGCTACTTAGTCACCGTTCGGTGGGCCGGCGCCCTGAGTCGAGGAGGTGGACATCGTCGATGGATGCATCTCTTCTTCTTGCCTCCTGTAACCAGCACTGCATCTCCTCGTGGCCTTAATGTTTTATTAGTATAGTACTCCCTCCATTCCCATCTCCTTTTTTCAAGTTATAATTTGAGCTTAGTGTCTTTTCGATGTACACTTGTTTGGGCCAGTGAGGTGTCGTTGAATATGGGCCGAGTAGTAACGCAATGCCAAATAGGTCAATTATGACTCTCAGGCCGCGCTCTCAAAAGATCCTCAAAAAAAGGCCAGGCTCTCCAAAAAAGAAAGAATAAGGACTCTTAGGCCAACATGTGGGTGCCACCGGTGTTTTCGTGCGCTTGCGCGCCAAGAGCATATTGGTGCGTGTTCGAAATTCAAGCTACCTTTTCGTCCCCAATCTCCCGCCCCTCCACCACCTCTGGAATCTTGATTCCAACTCCAGTTCCCCAAAATTCCCCTCCTGTACTCCCTGTGCTCAAACGCATTATCATGTCACCGGTCAACACGGATCTCTGAGCCAGAGATCCTGAGGTCCGTCCTACCTTTGGCCGCTGCGTGCTATCGCTCAACAATGGCATGGCGGCGCTTGACGACCAGTTTGCCGGCAAAGTGTTGATGGTAACCATCAATGGCGACCGGCCTCCCGTCTCGCCAGACAACCTTGTTAAAGCTCTTGGCATTGCGCATGATATCCAAATAAGTGACTTGCTCGTCGAAGTCTATCGGCCACCGGCTGATTTCTTCGTCAGGTTCCGGACAACTTTCAACTACAGTCGTGTGTTTGAATCTTCCCAGCATTTTTTCTGTGATGGCGCGCTGGTGAGCTTTGATGGGTGGCACCCAGGATGGGGCTCGGTGCCCTCTGAGATTGAGTTTTTAACAAAGCTTACCTTCCATGGCATGCCTCGACGTGCTTGGAACAGCGAGTCCATGAATGAGCTTATCAATGACCTTGGAGGTGAGCTCGTAAGTATGTTCGTTCCTCCAGATAGCTGGGCTCTGATGGTTATGGCATGGATGAAGAAGCCGTCCACCATACTGAAGGTGATTGGTTTTGAGATACCGGTGCGGGAACTGGGGTTGTACTATTCATCACCACCAAGGCCGCCACGGACCACGTTAGGGATGTAACTATATCGAGTGTTCGTGCATGTCGAAGAAGTGGTCAATCCATCAATTGAAGTCCTGCCACCGTTGCTAGTAACAAGGTCCGTCAATGACGTCCATTATAGGATCAACATCAGACTTTCCCCGTGTTGCTCGGAACGATGGATGGCACAGGGCCTACTCCATCGCGTGGCGGAGGCCACTGCTTCTTTGGGAGAAGAGGCAGAGCTGGCTGCCTGGATGTGCTCTAATTTGAGGTAACAACTGAATCTTGTCAGATACTAGTTAAATCCGTGCTATGGGTGTGAAGCACTGATATGCCAGTACATTTGATTGTGAACTCTTCTAATTTTGTACCTAAACTTTTTTTAGAAAGTGTTGTACGTCAACTTAATGTGCTAGCAAAACTTATTGTGTTGCCTGTCTGTTTTCTTTGCACAACATTCAAGAAATCTCCCCATCATTGATAAAGACGATGAACCATTGTGTACGAGTTCGTTGGTTTCAACATAGCCCTGCCCGTAGCGATCCACTACTTCCACCCTGATTGTGCCGCCTGCGTGAAATTTTTGTATGCAAGTTCAGTGTGCTATGATGTTCTATATGATTGTGTCAACTATATAAGTTTTTACTGAGCATCAACAATGCATATGGCTGAAAGATGTATTTACGAGCATCGACCGATGGGTCTCTCTCTCTCTCTCTCTCTCTCTCTCACACACACACACACGCGCGCGCGCGCGCGCACGCGCGCACACACGCACAAGTGGGACCCGTTGAATTATTTCTTTTCTCTTGACAACTTTTAATTAGGTTCCACTGTACTCTAACTTTTTTCTTAAGTTGTTAATTGAGCTCAGTGACTTCAAAAAGTTGTACAGAAGCCTTGTTTGGGCCTTTCCGGCATCGCTGAATGTGGGCTGAGTAGCCATGTAAGGTTATACTGTACTACACAGGCCTTTTTTTCAACATCAGCAATGCAACTGGGCCGACAGTTGTACACAATATCCGGGTCAACTTGTTATTCTCTGCCCCGTTGGGCTGCAAATCTTTCCTAGGAGGGATGCATTAGGCTTGACAAGAAAATGGACTTTAAGAAATAATAAATGGGATGTAATTATAATAACTGGGCAGTAACTATAAAAAATGAACCAAACACGTAATTAGTTTAAAAAATATATTATTTTTGGAATTTGAAAATTTTAATTTCATTACTTGTTGCGCGCGCAATATTTCGTTGGATTTTTACGTATACAACTTTATTTTGAAATTATATTTAATCTGACTAGAAATTTTGGATAAAAATATTTCGGATCCCATCAAAATGTGGAATCTTTTTTTGAATTCTGTTTTGAGCGGTTGGTTGAAATTATTAGTCATTGTCCTAGCTAGAAAATGGGATGTACTTTTAACAAACTATAAATGGGCTGTAATAAATTCTATTAGAATTCAAAAATGGGTTGTACATTCTTACAAATCGCAAATGGGCTATATATTCTCTGCCACACACTTGTGGGCCTTCTAAGTTGACGCGTCCCATAAAAAAAGTAAGTTGACGCGTATGCAAGGCTTTGCCATTAGTCAACACATGGTTCTAGCAGCAGTGGCCGTTGGATGTCCATCCAACGAATGTCGTGTTGCTTCTTCAATCTTGGATATTCTTGCTTTAGCCGCCCAAAAAATGATTCCTCCACCTGACATTTGGGGCGCACCGTTTCGGAGAATGGCCTCTGGGCCTACTAAGTTGACGTGTACCAAGAGCTTTGTCAACTTAGTCAATATAAACAATTCTAGCTGCAGTGACCGTACGATGTCCATCCAACGGCTGTAGTGCTTCTTCAACCTCTAGTCTTCGTGCTCCAGCCGCCCAAAGCAGCATCGGTTGTGCCACGTGCTCCTGCCCCCTATGGCCGGCTGTGATGCCCCGGAGGCCTCACCGCCCCCTACTACTCCCAGCGCTGGCCATGCCATCCCTCTACTCACCCACACCCCATGTTATTCTGCGGCGACAGCAGCCTCACACCGTAGCCGAACCAGTGAACCCTCGTACTCCTCTCCGCGTGGGCTTCCACTACCCCGTCTTCCCCGGCTCCGTGTTGTCCCCTTCCTAGGCCTCACCATCATCCACCGCCCTGGTGCTCTCAGCGCGGCGTGGTCAACATGGTCAAGGAACGACTTCCATCGGAAGAGTACTGTACGTGGAGAGGCTGATAGCTGGATCCACGGCCGCAACAAGGAAGTGCCTCCTTATTATGCGCAAAATAATTATTCCTCCACCTGACAGCACAGACTCACCGTACGGGCCACCGTATTTCACAAAAAAACGTTTCCCCCTGACTGCCGGGACCCACCAGCTACATCTTCGCACGCAAGGAAGTGCGTCCATATTACGGGCAAAAAAACGATTCGCCCCTTGACTGCTGGGACCCACCAGCTACATCTTTGCATGCAAGGAAGTGCCTGACAGTCGGGGCCCACCTGGTCGAAGCGTATGTAGCGTTGTCATTCTATTCGCGAACGTGTACGTACATACTGGTCGATCGGTCTGTCTGCAGGCTGCAGCGATGAACCGTGGCCGTGCAAGGAAGTAAGGACATGTGTCGTAGTAGAGGCGCGCATGTGTCATAGTAGAGGGCGCACGTACCATGTACACATACGTACAGTGGCCAGGGTGGAAGAAAGTAAATACGTCCATGTACATACATACGGGCAAGGTCTCGATATCCTACTCGCGCATACGTATGACCAGGGCTCGTGTACATGGCTGGGTCGGGACAGAGAAACTGCGTCGTCGTCGTGTTCATGGGGAGGCAATAGAATGCGGTGTGTTCATCGCGAGGCAACGAAACGCATGCCATTCATTGGGAGCCAACTGGCCTCGACGGAACAGCCGGTGGAAACGAGGCCTGGCGTATCGCAGAATGGAGGAAACGGCCTTGTGTTCGACCGGCCATGGTCGAAATGGGATCCTGTTCATCGAGAGGGGTCTGGCGTACCGCAAAACAGAGGAAACAGACTTTTGTTGGACCTCATACAGTCGAAACGGGGTCCTGTTGATCAGGAGGGGTGTGGTGTACCGCAAAACGGAGGAAACAGACTTGTGTTGGAGCGCTAGGTCAAAACGGGGGTCCTGTTCATCGGGCGGGGTGTGGCGTACCGCAAAATGTGACTCCACGAGTTACTGTTCATCTCCACCGTCGACCTCCTCCAGCCTCCACGGGCTACTGTTCATCCACCGTCGACCTCCTCCAGCCTCCACCTGCGACTGTTCATCCACGGGCTCCTGTTCATCCAGCCTCTATTGCATGCTCCTCCACCAGCTACTATTCAACCAGTCCTCTCCACGGGGTCATGTTCAACCACCCCTCCACAGGCTACTGTTCATCCAGCCCTCCACCGGCTACTGTTCAACCAGCCCTCCACAAGCTACTATTCAACCTTCCCTCCACGGGGTCCTATTCATCCAGCCCTCCACGGGGTCCTGTTC